>NW_027635943.1:0-99421 GCF_903797595.1 Erithacus rubecula | reverse complement strand
AGGTGCTTCTCGATGTTCCCAGGTCCCGGTGCAGCACAGGTTCGGGTGGTATTCCAGGCTAAACTAATAATAAAAACAGAAGCGAAGCAAAGCGAGGCGGAGCGAAGCCAAGCCCCCAGCGCAGCCACCGAGCCGGCAGAGCGGCAGCCCCGCCCGCCAGCCCAACCCCAGCCCAGACGATGGGGCAGGGGCGCCGGCTAACGAGACAAAACAAACCTGCACTGTCAGAGCAACTCTGAGAGCACCCAACATAATTCCAGGCATGAACAGCACACACGGCTGGGGATACAAAGCATCGCAACATCACCCCAGGACATTCCACCCCTTATCTCCATATTGTGAATATATTAAAAACTTCATTAAGTAAAACCTTTCAGTTCACTTGCTCAGACCTTCAACACTAACAAATTTCCTTCCATCTCACTTGCTCAGACCTTCAACACTTACACATTTCCTTCTGTCTCACCCCACAATCAAATCTCCCTGAGGGACACATCGTGTTGTTCCATCTCTCTGCATTATCCACCATGGTCACACGTAGCGCTTGCCTTGGCGGGTCTGAGGCAGTGTGAAGTAATCAATCTGCCAGGCCTCTCTGTACTTATACTTGGACCATCACCCCCCATATCAGAGGAGCTTCACCCCCTTGACCTGCTTAATGGCAGCACACGTCTCACAGATGTAAAAAATTCAGAGGAGAGAAAGGAAAACAAAGGCTGAAAAGCCTCCTCCCCTGCTTCTCCTCTAACAAACTGAATGCATAACCATAACCAGGATCCAGAAGATATCCCTGTAAACAATTTCAGCATCTTCATAAACCTCTTACAAGCCATCACAGCCAAGCCCAGCCCGATAAATATTTTGGTCAGTATCCCTCTAGTACAAAAGCTACAGATAAGGGACAGGACTGGAGCTATTTCTGGATAGGAAAATAGCCCTAGAGACCAGAGAGGTATTCAGACCTCAAAAAATCCTACTAACCAAACCCACATGCCAGCCTCCATCCCAAAAGACATCATAAATCTATACCAATATCCAGTTGCAAAGTAATAAAGTTTTTTCCACTTCCTCCTGTCACACGTTGGACGCCAAAATATTTGTCCTGGTTTGGGACAAAATTAGGGGGAAAATCTCCCAAAGGAGCCCCCCAGGAGTGCATGTCTTGTCACAAACAGGGTTCGGGATCTTCTTGATGTTTCAGATCAGGTGGAGTCCGAATCAGGTTCGGGTGTTATTCCTAGCTAATAAGGGAAAAGATGTAAAAAAGCAGCAAAAAAGTAGCTAAGCCAAGCAAAGAGGGGGGAAAGGAGGTGGAGGGCAGCCAAGCAGCAGCAGCTGCCGAGCAGCAAGAGGAGCAGCAAGCGGGGCAGGGGGAGGGCGAGCGGGGAGGAGCGCGGCAGCCCCAGCCAGCGGCGGCGGCACTGGGCAAAACAAACCTCCCAAGCATGAACAGCACACGATTTGGGGATACAAAGCATTGTAACATCAACCCAGGACACCAGTTTACAAAATCTGGCCCAATTTTTGTACAGGGAACCAACCGAATCTATTACACAATTGTTTACGAAATACTGAAGAGGAAACCAAAATTAGGCCAGATCTTGAGGAAGAGGAATTAGAAACTGGAGAAAAACTTGTTGTTGACAGATCACCCTGGGGAATTAAGGGTAAGAGGAAATCAGGACATGCCATAATTAATGGTAAAACTTTTGAGGTAATTGAATCAGGCCTGCTAAGTCCTAGCTGGTCAGCACAGGCTTGTGAACTGTGTGCAGTTTTAAGAGCACTCAAGTTTTAAAAGTGGGAACCATCTATACAGATTCTAAGTATGCTTTTGGCATAGTACATACCTCTAGGAAAATCTGGGGAGAAAGGGGATTAATAAAGTCACAGGGAAAAGGATTGATACATCAGGAATTAATAATTCAGATTTTACATGCCTTGTGAGGGCCTGAAGGAATAGCAGTAATTCATTGAAGAGGGCATCAAAAGGGACTCACTCCACTAGTTAGGGAAAAATAACCTAGCAGATCAGGAAGCTAAAAAGGTGGCCTTGCTGGTAATAAGAGAAAAAGAAAGTGAAGAAGAATGGACATGAGAAAAATGTCTGACTTGTGAGCTAGATTTATTTGAACCTCCCTGTCATGAATGTTGGGATGATTTTAAAAGTAAAGCTTTACACTGTAGTTGTTATGATATTACACATAATTTTGTTGCTTACATGGGAAAAATCATTATTTTTTCACCTTTACAGTAAAACAAAACCAAAACGAAAACAAAACAAAACAACCCCAAAAACAACAACACCCCCCACCCCCCCAAAAAAAGACCAAACCCCCAAAAAAACACATTAGCACAAATAGGAGCAAAAGAGGATGAAACAGGAAAATGGGAGCTTCCCGACGGCTGAGAAGCAGTCCCTAAGGAACTGATATAGGCATTAAGATAATAAAGAAAGTCTTTGCTGCCCTGGGAACTAAATGGGAATATTATACCTCTTGGCTCGGGAAAAGTGGAAAGGATTAATGGAGAAATAAAGAAACAGCTAACCAAATTAACCATGAAAACTAAGATGTCTTGGGTAAAGTGTTTCCCATTAGCCTTAATAATATCAGGACTCAACCTCATACTGATGTAGGAATTTCCCCTTTTGAAATGCTGTATGGAATGCCATAAGATCTAGACATTCCCAGAGACCATCCCATGCTTGACAATCACCAGCTCCAACAATTCGTTACACAACTCATGGTTTGATGAGGTCAGATGTTAAACAAGAGCCTCGTGGTGCAAAGACCTCCACTTGAGATTGCAATCCACAACATTAAACCAGGGCATAGAGTTCTAATTAGAACACAGAAAGGGACCTCACTGACCCCTCGTTGGGAGGGACCTTATCTTGTCTTGCTCACCACAGAAACTGCCATTGGAATTGCTGAGCGGGGCTGGACGCCAGTCGAGTGAAAGGAGCCCTCCCTGAGGAGCAGTGGGAATGCCAGGGAAACCCAGAGACTCTGATCTTAAACTGCATAAAAGAACTAATGAATTAAGTTAATACCATATTATGTCTTGAAAAAGATTGTATATGTTATACTTTTGCATGCATAAAGTGTAAAATCTGTAAGGAAAACGTGTAGGCGAAGGAGGCAGAGAATGCTGGAAAGTCCCAGGGGTCAGCACAAACACATCCTATGGACCCCGACCACAAAATCTCCCAGCCTTTCACCTAAGGGAGGCACAGAAACCGAGGTCAAAATTACAGCATTACATGAACCAGCAAGGGGATTTTAATTAAGAAAAGGAATCCACCACTTTTCTTTTACTTTATGTATTTGATAATCATTTTAGGCTGCCTATGGGAAAAGGGAGCGCGGGCAGAAGGCAACCTCCATCAACCATTTAAGTGGTGCTTAATTAGATAGGAAGATCAACATGTGATACAGACTATTACAACTCCTGGAGCACCTAGTTTCACGATCACTCTGTGCCAAATAGTGTCCATCGGCCCTTGCTCAAATCTGAAAGGATTCTATTTCTGTCCTAGCTCCAACCCCGGACGAGGGTATTGTAATAGCCCTTGACAGTATTATTGTGTGCACACTGGGGATGTGAAACAATTGCATCACACTGGAATCCACAAGCAGGAAGAAATAAAGCTCTTAGTGTAGAATGGAAACCAAAAAAATGTATACCTCCCAAGAGAGAATGCAGCGGGGGAATAATCAAAACAGGACAAGTGATGATTATTCCCAGAATCACATACCACCCTGAAGAATTTGTGTATGATAATCAGAACTCTCCAAACCATCAATTACAAAAATGAGAACCATTTATCACTTTGACTATAGCCACCCTGATGGCTGTAGGAATTGCAGGTGTAGGGACAGGGATAACCTCACTTGTGCAGCAGAAAAGTTTCAATCACTTGTAATAGCTGTAGATAAGGACATAATTCCAATTGAAAAATCAATCAGTGCATTAGAAAAATGGTTAAGATTGCTGTCAGAAATAGTATTGCAAAACCATAGGGGACTTGACCTTATGTTTTTACAACAAGGAGGATTATGTGCTGCACTAGGGGAACAGTGTTGTGTTTAAGCAGACCATACTGGAGTTGTTAGGGATACCATGACTGAACTCTGGGAGGGCCTAGAGAAACAAAAACGAGAAAGAGAACTGCAGCAGAGCTGGTATGAGTCCTGGTTTAACCATTCTCCATGGCTAACTACCCTGCTGTCCACTATTGCAGGACCCCTAATATTGGTGATTTTAGTGTTGACCTTTGGACCATGTATTTTTAACAAAATCATTCAATAGTCAAAAGAAAGCTGGAAGCCCTGCACTTAATGTTGGTAAGAGCACAGTATGAGCCTATACAGGACGAAGGGTTAGAACTGAACCACGCAGAATTGAAAAGATTTGATCAGCAAAAATGATAAAAAGGGGGAATTGTAACAGAGTACGTGAAGACTTTGCTAATCAAACATTGCTAAATTAGGGAACACGGCCAAAAGACCACTGAGACTTGCTTAAGCTAGCTGAAAGATTATATCTCAAATAGCCACAAACGTCTGTATGTGTCTGTGTCCAGTTTGTGGATGATTGAAAAAAAAGAAAGTGCCAAAGTATATTTTTACACTGCTCTATGTAGGGATTTTGCAGGTATTATATCTTTGTAAATGATTTACTGAATCCTACACAGAAATTGCAGGAAACAGAGTTCTATCTGCTCTTAAGATTCGATTGCAGGAATTGATAGGAAGTTGAAAGAAAGCTGTGAGTCAGCTGTGAAAAGTGGTGTGAAGCAAAGGTCTTTTACATCAGCAATCCCATAGCACCAAGGGCTCTACATTGTTTTAGTTAGATTGTGCAGGTGTCAGAATATATGATTCTAATACAATTTAGCATGGCCAAAACTGAGGTGAGTCACACTGACATCCAGTCTGGTTTACTCACACTCCAATTTTAAGTTCTGTCATGGCTGTCAAAACCTTACCATTGCATTAAAGGATGCAGGTTCTTCTGCTGCATGCATTAAAGAGATGAAGAAAACAGAAACTTAAATTAGAGCAATTGCTCTGTTGTCACTAAGAACAAAATGGATATAAGTAATAAAAACCTCTTAAATGTATGCTAGAGAAAATTCTTCCTGGTCAGACACTTAGTGAACATGGCTATGTCCTGGTCAGTGTAAATACAGCCAATCATCCATTTGGGCATGTCCTTAAAAACTGCACATGGACTGCACAGTCCTGTTAGGATACCTGCATTTGTACTGCAGCATGAAATACAAGACCGGGTGCTGGGCGGGAGAAACTTGTTGCTTCCTCTGAGTGCAGTAAGGAGAGTTTAGGAAAACTGCCATCAGCAGAAAGATGGAAGACAATTCTTTATAATTTTTAAATTATCTTGTTTTGAAAGGTAATTCTTTTGTTTCCTGCATTTACAGTGCCTTTTGATCTTTTGGGAAACAGAAGTTGCCGATCTTACTTTCATCAAGCTTAAGTTTTCAGAGTGGTCCACACAGTTCATGGTATTCACAGCAGTGTCTGGTCAGTCCCATGCTGCTGAAGCTCTTCTGAAGATCAGGTTTAATAAATAATTAGTATTTCAAAGACCACTGGTGTGCAATGACTAGAGTACAATGACTGGAATGTGAGAGCAGTGAATTAACTTGCAAGTGCTGCTGTGTTCTGCACAGCCTGGCAGCTAAAGCAGCAGTCCCTTTATTTGATATGCTCTGCCCTTCTGACCTGTCTCAGAGCAGGCAAAGCACAGATTTTACTGCTGCCTGTCTGTCATTAAAGTTTGTCTGAAGGTGTTTTGCAGTTAGGGAGTGCATTAAAAATGTCACTTCAGTCAGTGCTGAGCTACAGTGACAAAAATGCCACAAGCTGCTGTTGCTTGGAACGTGCAGAACCAAAGTCCTGCCAAAACACAGCAGTGGTGATTTGCTGATGCTGTGTCTGGCTCTGTTGCCGTGGAAGGGTTATGGAGCAGTGAAAAAACAGCAACAAGACACTCTCTTGCTTGGTGCAGAAAAGAGCAAGAAAGAGCAATTTATTGAAAGAAACCATTGCCTTAAATAAGACAGTTCGTGGAAAACAAAATACAAACAGATCATTAGTCAGAGAAGAAGACACCTTTTCTCCCTGACTTTCTTTTGGACCTTGAAGGTGTTTATCTCTCTGTTATGATTACTTGTCTTATGTCTCTAGCTTGGGAAAAATCCTGGCTGAAGGCTGAGAAACTTTCATGGCCTGAGAAAAATACTTAGAACTTGAGAAAAAAGGCCTAGCTAAAATGTGCCTAGGCCTTCAGCAGTGTCCACAATCCCCCCTTTTAATTTTTAAAAAAGAAAGATGGAGAAGTGTTTGTAATCCTCCACAGGGCCCTTTGTCAAAGAGAAGAAACAGCACCCCTCAGGAGATTTGTGGATACCTGAAGTGCCTAGGGAAATCTTCACAACTGGTGCTTTTAACAAACTCAATTATAAAACTTAATTCTAATTACAATAACAAAACCCATCACCATTCACCAAACTTATCAGTGAAAAATCCACCACAGAGTAATTATTGTAATACTACAATGAAAACTATATCAACAGTTCCAACATGAACAGATGAATGTCCATTCTCTGCTTGAAGAGTTATCATCTGGTCAGTGTATTCTCTGGTTGGTGTTTGGTGAGCTGGTCAGCATGTGAAAGCTGAGCTGTGATCACGCTCTGCCCCTGGTGCAGGTCAGGGCAGACACCTTGATGGTCAGTAGCAAAGACCCAGGCATGTCTCATCTGAAGCCTGAAATGAGGCAAAGATGATTCACAATAACTGGATTGGTTAGATCTTTTCTTTCTCTTTTTCCAATCTCGCTGTCCTACAATAGGAACAGCATCAGGCACAGGCACAGGAAAAGCCTGAGCCTCTCTCATTTGGATATCATCGTTACAAGTTTTCAGCTCTTCCCTTAGAACAAGGGAATAGAGCTCAGAAACATCAGCCCCAGTGCTCCCTCCTCCCATGCCCACTGCAGGAATGAAACCAGCCCCCGCTGCTCCCCCTTTGAAGTGAGGACAAAGCCATCGCTGCTGTCAGCACAGGGTGGGAGCGGCGAAGCAGCTGGAAATGCCGATGGGAGGGGTCCGTTCGTGGGGTCCAGCGCTGGGATCGGCCCCGCTCCCGGGTGAACGAATGGAGAAACTGAGGGAAGAAGAGAAGGCAGCCCCACCTCTGCTGAGGCAGAGAAGGGCAGCCCAGACCCTGCTCGGGCAGGCAGGTCGGTCTCCAGCATCGGAGAGGGGGGAGGCGCCGGCACCAGCTCCTTCTCTGGGGTGGCTGGTGCCGACGGCTCCTCTCAGCAGGCGGGTCACGGTCAGACGGCACCGGGGACGGACGGGCCAGCACCACCCGCACCTTTTCAGGGGGAGGCTCTGCCCCGGCAGGCGGATCGAGCGGCGGCACCGGCACGGTGGAGGGGCCGGCTGACGGCACCTCCTTCGCGGCAGCGAGCGGCCCCACAAGGGCGGGGGCCGCCCCCCCAGGCAGCGCTGGCTGCACGGGGGCTGCTCCAGCCGGGGCCGCTCCGAGCCGTCAGCGCCCAGCGCCATCAGCGCGGCAGGACACGCCTGCTGCCCTGGCCTGGGGCGGGCCCGCAGGCGGAAAGGGGCTCGGCCCCGCGATCTGCGGCGGTTCCGCGGGGGTGGTCGCGTAGGGCAGCAGTTCTGCACGCAGGGCCGTCGTTTGCCATGACACAGCTACGAGTAACAATTGCTCCAGCACACCAGGCGGAATAGCTGCGTTAGCGCTGTGCCTGATCCAGAGCCTGTCTCACCCCCCTCGCCCGTGTTCATTAATCTCTGACTAATGGTCGCCCAGGCGTGCACCAGAGGGGAAAATGAGACATCCCCTCCCCGAAGGGCTTTAAACAATCGGTCTCCCAACTCTCCCCAAGCCTTCCAAGAAAAAGCCATTTCTTGGTCCTGCCTTAGGGAGGGAACGAGAACAGTACCTTTCTCAAGGGGAAGAAAAACAGTCGAGACGCTGCTCGCAGCTCTCGCTGTCCAGGCTCGTCGGCGCTCGGCTCCGCACGACTCCGCGCGCTGCGGGGGCTCCCGCTCCGCCGCCGCTCCGCAGTTCAAAGAGCGGTTCCGATCGCGCTCTCTCGGTGGGAGAGGAGAAAAGCCGACGATTTCAGCGGGTTTCCCGTCCTGCCGTAGTCAGGCGGGTCTCCGCCGTGTCCCAGATTGAAACAGGGGATTTAAGGGTTAAATAGAATGAGGAGTAGAACATATGTTTTCAGTTACTGTGTGCTTATAAGGAAAAGAATGTACAACAAGAGACCCCTGATGTATAGGTATCAGTTACTGTGTGCTTATAAGGAAAAGGAATGCACGATAAGAAGACCCCTGATGTATAAGGAAAGGGGCCCCTCTTTGTAAAAGTGCAAAGTCTGCAAAATATCACGACCAAGAGGCTAAAAGCGCATGCGTGGAAAGACAAGGTGAAAAGTTCAACTAGTGAGGAAGACTGTTACTTCATCATTTTCCGCCCACAGACTCATTTGAAGACCACCGACTCAATTAACTATGCAGCCGCAATGAATATGCAACTAATCTCCATATGAAGCGGGAAACAGGCGGGGCAGATAATCAATATGTATAGGCAATTTAGAATATGCATGGACTTCCTAGATAAATAGAAGGTTAGAAGCATGTACGGTACGCAGGATTTGGGAGGATGCTCTCCCCCTGCGTCCAGCGCTGAATAAAATACGTACCTACTCCACAACTTTACAGGTTGTGAAGTTTATTTTCCGCGCTTCACCTTTTTCTGTTTCAGACTTAGTGGGGTGTCTTCACCTTCACAGTCTGCATTTGCCAGGGACTCACAGAACTATGAATTTTCCTCTCATTCCCACAGTCCTTCCAGAGCCCTGTTATGGGTTACGATGCACATATGAGGTACTACTTTTAAAGGCAGGCTGCTGAAAAACAAAATCCTCTTCATCATCTTCTCTATCAAATGTCTTTGTTCATATTCCAGTCCCAAAATAGAGAGCTCAATTTCCCGAGGCAAGGAAAGTCTTCAACTCAAGCACCCATCCTCCCCAAGTATATTTCACAGTTTAAAGGAATTTTAGTGAAGTCACAATCCCCTCATGGCCATACAAAAAAAAAAAAAAAAAATGTTTTCAACTACTTATCAGTTGCATCTTTTCGATCTCTTCCCATCAGGAACTTTATCTTCACTCCGCTGACCTCTGTGGACTCCATGCTTTATTTCTTCTCATAAAGGGAGTTCAGGAGATCGAGAATCTTATCCAGGGATAAAGAAGTTAAAATTGTATCCAGATAATTAAGAGGAAAGCATGCGGCCGGTGCCGGGAGGTCCATGCGGCCCCGCTGAGCCGAGCCGGACCGGACTAAGGGCTCCCCCAGAGCCGATGCCGGGCAGGGCGGCTGAGCCGAGACCCCGCAGAGCCGGGCCTGGGCCGGGATGCCAGGTCGGGCTGGGCCCCAGAGCGAGCCCGGAGCTGGGCCGGGGTCCGGCCAGAGCCCTCCGCTCCTCCGGAGGTCGGAAGGCGAAAGACCCACCAGAGCTTCAGTCACTGTGATTCGTTAAAGCGAAATAATTTTTCATTGGTTTCCCCAGCTGTCCATCAAAAAAATCAGCTCTCTGATTGGTGCAAGCAGCGCACAGAAGAAGCCCCGGGAGACGGGACAGCTCCCTCCATTCCCGGACCACGTGGAGCTTTTTTTTCCTGAGGAGAAGCCAACCCTCCCCGCAAGCACATGAAACCAACACAATATATTTAATTCTATAACCCTAAGCTCAGTGCGCCTGCGCTCCCTGCGAGGTCACACAGCGAACACTGAGGAAGACCCAGAGCCTTCATTGGAAACAAGACCCTGAAAGGAGGAGAGACCCCGACCACTGGTGATGCATGGCAACACAACACAGGGACGTGGATTCTGGGAATAGAAATGAGGAGGAGCTTTCCAGAAGCTTCTGTATTAATATGTATTAGTAAAGAGTATGTAAGTGAGATTTTTAGCTCAATTGGTGTGGTACGGTGTGAGAGGAAGGGCCCTACCCATACCCCCACTCAGTTTTGCTTCTGCTTTATTCAAACCAAACCTCAATTATACTAAATTACTCACAGCCAGATTTTGTATTTACTTAAATCTAGGTAACTAATATGTTTTGTTTCTATTCATTTATATACAATTGGTGTTATTAATAAATTGCTGCTAAACTTAAGCTTGTTGTTTCAATTAATTGGACAAAATTGAACATATCTATTTATAACATTTTCTGAGTCTCTGAGAGATTTTTGGGCAATCATGGCCTCCAATTCTCACCTTCAAGGAGTCCATGAGGAGCCTGTGTTGGGGATGGACCTCAGTGGGACCCATTAATGCTTTGAGACACTTTGGGTTTTTCTTCTGACTGGGGCTCCTGGAAAGGTTTGTGCAATCTCTTCTCAGGCCCTGAGGTTCAAGGGCTCAGCACCAAATGCACCACGGGGCTCACTGGGATCAAGTCAGTCCTGACAAACCATGGCTCTGCCTTTCTTTCCCTCTGGTCCAGTGCAGTTGATTAGGAAAGTTTTTTTCTAGAGTTATGGAGAAATATTTCAAAGAGCTTCTTAGAAATAAGTGTTCCTATTTTAAAGAGTGTCTTTTATTACTGTTTCTCTTCAGAGCAGAGTTGATTGCAGCGTTCTGTGATTGGTATTGATCCAGGGTCTCTCTTCAGGAGATCTGGCCTGCTCAGAGAAGCTCTACCTTGAGGTCTGATCCAGTGTGGACAACCTTGCTCCACATTGCCCAACCCCATCCTGTCTGTCCTCAATCACCTGGGATCTGCTTTGCTTGGAGATCTGGCAGCATTCAGGGAAACAGGGGTTTTCTTCCTTTTCTCTTTTTGAAGCAATCTAAAACTCCTGAGTTTCCCCATTACAAACAGACACCCTTCTTAAGTGTGTGCCAAGGAGGTTTCTCTTTCCAAGGCAGAGCCATGCAAGATCTGTTTTAGGCCTTTGGACTCCTTGGTTCCACAAGGCCCTGTTGTGTCACCATGGACTCTGGGTTCTGTGAGGCTCTGCAGTGTCACAATGGATGTTTGGTTCCATTGAGCCCCACAGTATCACAGTGCTCTTCTTTTTCCTGTGGCAAGCAGCAGCAAACCCCACTGGCAGAGCCACATGCCTGGGAAGAAGGAGGATGGGGGACATTTGGAGTGATGGTTTTTGTCTTCCTACGTCACAGTGCTGTGGGGTGGGGCCCTGCTGTCCTGGAGATGGCTGAACAGCGGCCTGCCCATGGAAGGGGGAAGAGACAACAACCTCTGTGCATGGAACTACAACAGCAGAGAGGTCAGGCCAAAGGCTGGCTTTAAAAGTCTGTTAGCAGCAGAGGAAACATCAATGTGAGAGGAAAGATGTGTGCTAATGTCTTTACAAATCACTTCATGGGTGAAGGGATGGCTGTTAGGGTCTTTGAAATGGGTTGTAAAGTTTCTACTAGCTTTGGGCAGCAGGTTTGTTACTGGGCCCACACAGCTTGGCTCCTGAACCAGACAAGAGTCTGCACAAGGCTGAACTTCTGAACTTTGGGGGTGAAATGCCAGATTCAAGGGGGAATATGGGGTACAGGGGTTGGGAAGGCTGTATCTTCCGAGTACCTTGGTCAACGGGGAAGGGAAGAGGGCAAAGTGTGGCCGGGAGTTAAGGATAAAAGGAGGCTGCACTCTCTGAAGCCTCGAGGGAGAAAAATCTGTGGGTGTGCGCCCTGTAAAGATGCCACCTCCTAGGACAGTGGCTGCCTTTGGTGCACCAAATATTTTCTCTCAACTGACATCAGGAAACTGGGATGGTGACTTTTGTTTCCCATGGAAAAGAGCCAACGTTGATATCCAGGGGCCTCTCACTGGGACTGGGCTTCCACCGCTAAAATTTCATAGGGTGCAGGATTTCTCCCAGACCAAAGCTGCCACCACCGAGAAGCCTGGGTGCTGTTGGAGTGCCAAATGCCTCCTCATAACTGACATCTGGAAATGGGGATGTTGAGGTTTTTCTCCTGTGGAAAAAGGCACTATTCTTTATGGTCCTTTGGGAGTGGTAATGGGTTTGTTTATGCTAAAATTCCCTACATAACAGGATTTCTCCCAGGCCAAAGCTGCCAACTCCTAGGACCATGGCTGCATTTGGTGTGCCAAAAGCCTCCTCTGAACTGACATCAGGAAACTGGGATGGTTAGATTTGTTTCCCATGGAAAAGAGCTACCAGGGTCCTGTAGCTGGGACTGGACCTACAACCTCTCATAGTCCATATGGTGCAGGATTTCTCCCAGAGCAAAGCTGCCATATCCTCGGACCATGGCTGCCATTGGACTGTCAAATGCCTTCTCCAATGTGACATCTGGAAACGGGGATGCTGATTTTGTTTCCTGTGGATAAGATCAACCGTTCATGTGCAGAGAACACAGGCCAGCCCTGCGCTCCCCAGGCAGGGAAAGCCCCGGGATGCCCCAGAGGATGGAGCACGGCCGCTGCGGGGTGTCTGCCCGGCCCCTCTGCCGTCCTGTCCCTGGCCACGTCCACAGTGGGTGCCATGGGGCCAAGCTGGCAGCAGCCATCAGCCTTGAGGCAAGACCTTGAAGTTCACAGTGTTGTGGAACTGAAGCTTCAGCACAGAGACCTTTCCAACCTGATCTGCCCTCGTTCCTCTGAGTCTCTGCACAGAACACGGCATGGAACAGAACTGCAGGAGGGGCCTGTGTGTCCCAGGGCTCTGGATTTGCACCACTTGAGCTCCACAGAGATGCAGGCAAAGTGAAGAAGCCAAACTTTATTGATGGAAAGCAAAGCAAAGGGATGAGCTAAGGGGAACAAAAGGGATGGGCACAGTCTGAGGACTGGAGGGAGGGAACAGGACTGCTGGGAAAGGATCGAGAGTGGCCTGGCAAGCTCTTTCTCCAGCTCCCTCTTTGCTCTTGGTGGAGGTAGAACATTCCACAGGAAAGCAACTGGTGCCACAAGGAGTGGGCAGCATCAGGCAGCTCTGGGTCAAAGCCTCAGGACTGCTGCATCCTGAGGGAACACCGTTGGCCTTGACCTGTAGGCACCTGCAAAAGCTTCAAATCGGCTGCCTCAGCTTCCAGGACCTCTCTTGGCCACATCCTGATGTGTGTGCAGGACAACTGCGAGGCACTGCTGGGACCCCGCGGGACAGGGGCAGCTGTCTCGTGTGCACGTAGCACCCCGTCACGGAGCTGGGCTCATCCCAAAACCACATCAACCATCTGGTGTCAGCAGAGAGGAGCAAGGAGCACTGGGCTGGCTCCTCGCAGGGTGTCTCAGCTGGGCTTGCTCCACAACACGCCCCCGTTTGAAGGGCTGCTAATGCCCAGCTGCCAGAAATGCCATCCTTGTTCTCTCCAAGGCACAGGAAGAGCCAATGAGCAGGATGCCTTGGGAGGCAAATCCTCCAAGCCTTTGCTGAGGCCAGGGACACAGCAAGATCAGCCAAGACTCTCCACGTTGCCTGGCCCACACAGCCCAGCTCGGTGCTGGCCCTGGCCCACAGCAGCTTTCACCAAGCCAGAGGCAAATGCATATGGCCAAGGGTTGAAAAGTTAACATATCGAAATATCCATTTATAACACTCCTGAGAACTCCCAAAACACCCCAAATTTCCCCTGAATATCCTCCAAAAGTTAACTATGTTTGCTCCTGGCAGGCATGAGTTGTTGAATCAGACCCTTTGGAGAGCAGGGCACATCAAAAGAGCTAAAAGAGAAATTGGGGATTTGGAGCCTAATTTGTACAATTGTTTGGAATTCTGGGGTCCTCTGGCACAAATAATAGCATCAATTCTTTCCCCAGGTGTTGCTGCTGCTCAGGCATTGACTACGCTTGAGAAGCTGAGATGTTGAGTGAATGAACAGCTGAATATCACTTCAAACTGTTTTGAAACAAATGCTTACAGATGTAAATAGTATTAGACACCCCACACTGCAGAATAGAGCTGCTATAGATTTTTTGCTATCAGCACATGGGCACGGGTGTGAGGATTTTGATTGGATGTGTTGTATGTATCTTTCTGACCATTCTGCATCCATTCACAAGAAGATCAAACAACTGCAGGATAAAATGAGGAAGTTAACGGTGGACAACTGGGGTTTGGATGAATGGTTAGAAGGATGGGGAATACCTGGGTCTTTGAAAGATATAATCAAAGGAGTTTGGATATTTTTGTTCATTATTAGCACACTGTTTTTTCCATAAATATAGTTAGTGATTAGCTTGATAAAATAAGATAGAATATGATATGATATGATATGATATGATATGATATGATATGATATGATATGATATGATATGATATGATATAGAATGTAATAAAATATAAGCTAGTATAAGGATAAGATAATATAAGAATACGGTAATATAGGATAAGATGAGATAAGGCAAGATAAGATAAGGATAAAATAACAAAGACAATTTAGCTGGTATAAAAAAAGAAAGGGAATTGTACTAATGCTGAACAAGGTTGAGATGCTGGTGGACATGTCTGTACAAATCTGGGCCTTGTGTGGTGTGCACCAGCCAAAAACCATATTTAGTTGCTGTGTTTTGCTGTTCAGTTCTTTCTGCATATTTTGCTGTTTGTTCACACGCTTCTTTCACATGCCAGCTGTTTTTGTGCATTTCTTAGTTTAGACCCGGTTTATAACAGGTGCACAGCATGAGAAAGTTTTAGGAGTTTTTTGGTAACTTGTTTGAAACACCCCAAGGCCGCTGGAACATAAACTATGTTAAACCGGGAGAGAAGAAGTTTAAAACACAGAACACCAAGATAAGAAGATTCAAAATAACAGGAGGCAGCGAAACTGCATGAGACCACCAATTACTGACTCTGGGGGGTTTGAATGGGTAGATGAGCACTCTAAAATTACTAATTGTGGAGTGTGTCCCCACATGGGTGATGGTTCTAGAAATGGATAATTAGGGTGAATTATAAACAATAAATCAGCTTCTGCAAAATTTTATTGCTCTACTGTCCAGAAGTCCAGTTTGTTCCTGCAGGGGCTGTGCCCTATAGGGCAGGACCCCATCCCCTATAGGGCACAGCCCCATGTGTTAGGAAGGATGAGGAGGTGACAGGAAGGTCTCACAGATGTGTGTGTATAACAGGAAGATTTTTGAATGTAGAATCTGAAGAAGGAAGAGAGATGAGAACAAGTTTTGGTGTAGAAGAAAAGAATTGCTGAGCCAATCTTGCTGGGTAACTAAGAAGGCAAAGGGCAGTGAGTTGGAAGGGGCTTTTATGACTCTGAGCAAAGGATAAATCCACCTCAAACAAAAGATGTTTTTACCAAGGAAAAGAATTTTCACAGGCAAACAAAAATACCATGTTGCAAGTAGAGAAAAGATCTCAGGATTTTCCACTGCAAGTAAACTGAAAAACAACTTCTAGCTTAAACTGAAACACACTAACCTTTTGTGATTGGAAAATAGTAACAAGAATATTGTAATGTCAGTAGGTATGATAGGCTACAGGTGATAGTTAAAGGATTGATTGGTTGTCATGACTTAGGATGCTCTGTAATGAAAATTATTCAATGTATTGTAACCAGAACTAGAGGAAGCTTTCAGAGGAACCCACAGATGTGGCTGTCAGGCTGTGGGCTGGGCTCTTGTCACCCACAGGCTGTGAATTGCTGCATCACATGGATACAATAAACAGCATTTTAAATGATAAATAAATATCTGCATCATTTGGATATAATAAGCAGCATTTTAAAGAGCTCGCCTGGAGTTCTGCATCCCTCATTTCAGGCTCTTACAATCAGACAGTCTTACATGCAGCAGCTTGATGGAGTGTTTTGTTAAATGAATTTCTTTTCATTTATTGCCAATTCATGCCACTTTTATTTCTTTTGGATAATACAATCTCTGATGACTAAAAATAAGCGCTGGTTCTGAAAGCAAACAAAATGAGAACACTGTGTCAAAATGCTAGAGGCTCAGTTCTAAAAACTCAGCAACAAAAAAAATGGCTTGAAGTGGTTAGTGTTGACATTGACATTTTTTTACAAAGACAGGAAAATGCCAAAGTATTTTTTTACTTTGCTCTATGTAGGGATTTTGCAGGTATTCTATCTTTGTAAATGATTTACTGAATCCTACACAGGAATTGCAGGAAACAGAGTTCTATCTGCTCTTAAGATTCAATTGCAGGAATTGATAGGAAGTTGAAAGAAAGCTGTGAGTCAGCTGTGAAAAGTGGTGTGGAAGCAAAGGTCTTTTACATCAGCAATCCCATAACACCAAGGGCTCTGCACTGTTTTAGTTAGACTGTGCAGATGTCAGAATATATGATTCTAATACAATTTAGCATGGCCAAAACTGAGGTGAGTCACACTGACATCCAGTCTGGTTTACTCACACTCCAATTTTAAGTTCTGTCATGGCTGTCAAAAGCTTACCATTGCATTAAAGGATGCAGGTTCTTCTGCTGCATGCATTAAGGAGATGAAGAAAACAGAAACTTAAAATTTCAGCCATTGCTCTGTTGTCACTAAGAACAAAATGGATATAAGTAATAAAAACCTCTTAAATGTATGCTAGAGAAAATTCTTCCTGGTCAGACACACTGAGTGAACATGGCTGTGTCCTGGTCAGTGTAAATACAGCCAATCATCCATTTGGGCATGTCCTTAAAAACTGCACATGGACTGCACAGTCCTGTTAGGATACCTGCATTTGTACTGCAGTGTGAAATACAAGACCGGGTGCTGGGCAGGGGGAAACTTGTTGCTTCCTCTGAGTGCAGTAAGGAGAGTTTAGGGAAACTGCCATCAGCAGAAAGATGAAAGATAATTCTTTAGAATTTGATAATTATCTTGTTTTGAAAGATAATTCTTTTGTTTCCTGCATTTACAGTGCCTTTTGATCTTTTGGGAAACAGAAGTTGCCGATCTTACTTTCATCAAGCTTAAGTTTTCAGAGTGGTCCACACAGTTCATGGTATTCACAGCAGTGTCTGGTCAGTCACATGCTGCTGAAGCTCTTCTGAAGATCAGTTTTAATAAATAATTAGTATTTCAAAGACCACTGGTGTGCAATGACTACAGTACAATGACTGGAATGTGAGAGCAGTGAATTAACTTGCAGTGCTGCTGTGTTCTGCACAGCCTGGCAGCTAAAGCAGCAGTCCCTTTATTTGATATGCTCTGCCCTTCTGACCTGTCTCATAGCAGCAAAGCACAGATTTTACTGCTGCCTGTCTGTCATTAAAGTGTGTCTGAAGGTGTTTTGCAGTTAGGGAGTGCATTAAAAATGCCACTTCAGTCAGTGCTGAGCTTCAGTGACAAAAATGCCTACAAGCTGCTGTTGCTTGGAATGTGCAGAACCAAAGTCCTGCCAAAACACAGCAGTGGTGATTTGCTGATGCTGTGTCTGGCTCTGTTGCCGTGCAAGGATTATGGAGCAGCAAAAAAAACAGCAACAAGACACTCTCCTTGCTTGATGGCAGGAAAAGAGCAAGAAAGAGCAATTTATTGAAAGAAACCATTGCCTTAAATAAGGCAGTTCGTGGAAAACAAAATACAAACAGATCATTGGTCAGAGAAGGAGACACCTCTCCTCCCTGACTTTCTCAGGGACCTTGCAGGTGTTTATCTCTGTTATGATTTTTTCTTTTGTGTTTAAAGTAAAGAAGGAGTCTCTGGCCTGGGAAAAATCCTGGCTAGAGGCTGAGAAAGTTTCATGGCCTGAGAAAAATACTTAGAACTTGAGAAAAAGGCCTAGCTAAAATGTGCCTGGCCTCCAGCAGTGTCCACAACCGGGACTGGCACCGGCTGTGGGGATTGGTTGTGGCTTTAGATCTTCCCAGAGCAGAGCAGCTGCTGGCTGCTGTAAAGTTGTTTCTTGTCAAGGCACGTCAGGCTCCAAAGGCAAAGAGCCCAAGGCTCTCCAGTCCCTGTTCAATCTCTCTGCCATAAAGTCCCGATGGAAGCAGGAGCAGCTCTCTGCTGCAAGAGGTCGAAGCTGCGGCTGGTGCAGAGTCTCCAGAGGCAGATGCTCCCTGGCCTTTCTTCTTCTGTTCTTTTCTTCTTCATCTTCCTCTTCTTCTTCTCTCACGTGCTGGTAGTGGTGATGATGATGGTGGTGGAGGAGGACAGAGCAAAGAGAGAGGAGTGAGAGAGAGCTCTGGCTCCAATTCGCAGATTTTTATTGACAAATTACCCAATGAGCCAAAACCATGAACCTGATGAATTTCTCCTAAACCTATTAGAATTCCGTAATACTAAAGTCTACATATAACTTGTGCATATGGCCTATCTGTTCTATGTGAAGAATATATAAAATATTCCTATTGTAATTTTATTTTGTGTAGCACTAAGTTTTTAATGTCTCAATGCAGCCACTATTTTATAGGAGATTCCACGGCTTTTACTTTTCATGGTATTTAAAACATATTTCTACGTACTTCACACTAAGATTTAAACTTCTACTTCATATCTATGCTACTTAATATTTCTAATTCCTTATACTAAAACTTAGACCTCTATTTCATGTCTGTGTGGTTTCTTGTATTTTAACTTCTCAAAATATTTTAAATTTAATTCTTGCATACTGTTCTCTCTCGGAGGGAGTCAGAGAGGCTTCTCTGTTCCACTCTCCAACAACCAGGAATGGGGACAGGGACAGAGAGTGGGGACTGGGAAAGGGACATTGGAATGCGAATGAAAATGGGAACAGGGAATGGTAATATGGGAACAGAACAGGAAATATGGAAATAGAAATTGAACAGAAAATATGGGACGGGGATTTAGATTATGGGACACAGAACAGACATGGAGATAGGGCAGAAGGATTGGGAATGGGAATATGGGAAGGGGATTGGAAATATAGAAATGGAAATATGAGAATGGGACTGGGATCAGGAATACAAGAAGGGGAACAGGACAGGGAATATGAGACTGGGAATATGTGAACGGTAACCAGGCAGAGAATACAGGACAGGGAATGATACCGGGAATGGGATGTGAACTGGGACGGGGGCAGGAGTGGTGTGAGATGGGAATGTGCTGGGGGCAAGTGGCAGTGACAGTGGGGAGAGGAGGATCCTGGACAGGGGACAGCGGATCCGGGTCAGGGGGAAACGGGGAGGGTGTCAGGGCAGGGGGTCCTTGATCAGCTGCCCCAGAACCTCCGTCAGCATCTCCCAGTGCAGCCAGAGCCGCTGGGCCTGGGGTGACCAAAGCCCTGAGCAACCCCCCAAGGAAACCTGAAGTCCTGGAACACAGGGTCCCCCACATCCTCTGGAAGATCCCCCTGTGTCTGCAGGCATGTCTTAGTTCAATGTCTTCATTTTTACCCCGGTACTGGGTGTCTGAAGAGGACAAAGAGAAATGCAAAGAAAATCCAGGTCACAGGGAGCCAGCACGAAGCTTTTCCTGCACTCGGGGCACTCACAGGGCTTCTCTCAGTGGAGACTCCGTTGGTGTCTGGTCAAGGTAGAGCTCTGTGAGAAGCTCTTCCCACACTCGGGACACTCGTAGGGTCTCTCCCCGGTGTGGATGCGCCGGTGCCTGATGAGGTGGGAGTTTCTCTTGAATCCCTTCCCGCAGTCGTGGCAGGAGAAGGGCCTCTCATCCCAGTGAGTGCGATAGTGCTTCAGAAGGCTGGACCTGCTCTCAAACCTCTTCCTGCATTTATCACACTCGTAGGGCCTCTCCCCAGTGTGGATGAGTCGGTGGCTGATGAGGCTGGAGTTTTGACTGAAGCTTTTTCCACATTCGGGGCAGCAGAAGGGCCTTTCCCCTGTATGAATGCGATAGTGCTGGAGGAGATGGAAGCTTGTTTGAAACCTCTTCCTGCATTTATCACACTCATAGGGCCTCTCCCCAGTGTGGCTCCTCTGGTGCACAATCAGGTTTGATATCTGGCTGAATCTCTTCTCACACTCCCCACACTTGTGAGGCCTCTCCCCAGTGTGGATCCTCTTGTGCACAGTCAGGTGTGAGCTGCGGCTGAATCTTTTCCCACACACCCCACACCCGTAGGGCCGTTCCCCTGTGTGGATTCTCCGATGTCGGATGAGGTTGCTTTTCACACTGAAGCCCTTCCCACATTCCGAGCACTTGTGGGGCTTCTCCCCATGGTGAAGCTGCTCACGCAGCCCCAGCTCCGAGCTCCGGCCGCCTCCCCGGCCCGGGCTGGCTCTTTCCTGCTGGGATCCCCGGGCTGTGCGTTTGCAGCCCCTCCTGCTGCGGGATCTGCGGGGCTTTTCCTCCCCGTTGCATTCCTGCGCCGTGGAGCCGCTGCAAACGGCCTCTTGCCCGAGGCTGTGCCGCGGGGATTTGTCCTCCCTGCTGTCCGTGCTCAGCTCCTTGTCTGGGGGAGGAAGGACAAGGACAGGATGGGATTTGCCTCCGTGCCAGAGGCAAGGGCAAGGAGATCCCCCCAGGGCTGTGCTGCAGCCGGGGCCGTGCTGGGCTGGGAGATGGAGCAGGACACAGGGGGAAAGGGGCACTGACTTCCTCCTCACCTGCCTGCGGCTCCCGGGACATCGACCTCGTCCTCATGGCCTCCTCCTCCTCAATGCAGCCAAGGTTTGGGAAATCCTGGTTTGGGGGGAAAACAAGGGCTGAGCGCGTTGGGTTTGATGGTGGCGCTGCCCAAGGGCAGCTGGAGCAGTCAGCGCCCCTTTCAGCCTCGGGGGCCCGGAGCCCGCTCAGCACCAACCTCCCGCACCCCTCCAGGCTGCCGGGGGTCCCCCGGCTCCGGGATCGCCCCTTGGCGCTCTCCCCGCTCCGGGGCTCGGCCTTCCCCCCCCGGCTCTGCGGGGATCCCCAGATCCGATATCGCCCCCCTCCCCGCCAGTACGGGGAGATCGCAAACACGGGAAAGCCAAGACCCCGCCAGCGCCATTTCCGGCTCGGCTTTGGGCTCCTGCAAGATCGAAACATCCCTGAAAGGAAAAACAAACCCTCCCGGAGCCGCCATGATGGATTTGGGTGAGCTCCCCCTCCCCGCTCACCCGAGGGATTGTGCCGGACTCGGGGAAACCGAGGCCTTAGCAGAGCCGGCGAGGTAAGCCGTGGGTCCAAAATCGCTCCTCCTCTTCCTGCCGCTGCTTCTCTTCGTCTCTTCCCGTCCTCCTCTTCCTCCCGCTCCTCCTCTGCTCCCAGCCGTCTCCCAGCGCAGCCAGAGCCGCTGGAACTGGGGTGCCCAACGCCCTGAGAAACCCCCAGGTCCCTCCCAGGACCCCTCAAATCCCTGGAACCGAGCGTCCCCCGCATCCCCTGGAAGATCCCCCCGTGTCCCCAAGCAGGTCGTTATTTAACATCTCTATTTTTACCCTGGTTTTGGGTGTTTGGGAAGGACAAAGAGAAATGCAGAGAAAATCCAGGCCACGGGGAGGATGTGCAGCCCCCAGCCAGGTGTCTTCCCAACACGGATCAGCAGCACCAGGGCTCAGGGGGGCTCTGCCCACCGGGGGTCCCTGGGGATCATCCAGCGCGGATCCTGCCATGGGGATGGAGCTGCAGCAGGGCACTGTCTTGGTTTGACAGACAGGTGTCTGCTGAGGAGCTCTGGAGCTTCTCTTGAAACGGAAAATGTAAACTCCCTCCCTCTAAATTAATATGACTTGGAAATTAAGGAGCTCCCTGGCAAAGATATGGGATTTAGAATAGCAGTTTTTCACTGGGAAAATGAAAATAAAAGTATAGTAATATAAAGACCAAGACACTGGCAAGGTCAGAATGCAGCCTGTAACCCTGTTGCTCAGGGTGTTGGTTACAGTCTGAATAATGGTACCTATAGTTTTCTTGGAGTGACAGATGTGGTTTTGTTGAAGCAATGATTTTGGAGAAGGGTGTAGTTACTTTTTTAACATCTAGTGGTGATGAAGATAGGCCTGGTCTTCTTCTGGGAATTTAGTGGGAAAGGTTGCTCTGATGTTTCAAATTTCAGATTTTATTTAGGTAGGAAATACTTGGCTTTTCTCCTTGGGTGGGGCATCTCCCATAAGGTATAACTCCTTGTGGGGAGGAGTTGTGAGGGATGGGTCATGGAAGAGATAAGGAGCCCTGCTCCACCTGGTTTCAGCAGATGCTGATAGAATGTATACTTCTGCTTGCATCTTGCATTGCAACTTAAGACATGATCTACTCCTTATTCTATTACCATCTGCATCCTACCTTAATTAATACCTTCTTTCAACTCTGCTATATATTTTTATCCACAGTGAAACTTTACACACAGTTCTCACTTAAGATTAGGTTTTTCTGTGGTACTCAATGGGTTTCTTTATCTTTCTGCATTACCTACTAAGTGTAACTAGGTTTTTGAGCAAAAACAATTGTACGGATTGGTTTGCCTTTGCTTGAGGTGGGCCTAATCTAAACAGTCTTAAAATACCTTTTATGTGTACTACAGGGACTTTATCCCCATCCACTGTGTGCAAGGCTTCAGACTGGGCAGGACTTGCTTGAGTGATGGACTCTCAGGTGTTGACTATTTAGGTGGCTTTTGTTAAGTTCATTTCTCAATTTTTGGATGTTTCCCTGCCAAGTGCCTTTAGGGTAATTTTAAGTAGTCTGTTGTACAGTTCAACTTTCCTGGCAGCTGGTGTGTGATAAGGGATATGATCTATTTATTCAATATCCTGGTTTTTGGCTGAGGTGTTTCTAAGGCTGTTCTTGAAATGGGTCCTGTTGTCTGAGGATTCTCTCAGGGGTGCTGTGTCTTTATAGGACTTGCTTTTTTGGGCTTCAGACGGTGTTTTGAGTAGTAGTGTGAGGTACAGGGTGGGTTTCTAATGATCTAGTGGTGGCTTCTACAATTGTGATCACGTAGCACTTGCCTTGGGGGGTTTGAGGCAGTGTGATGTAGTTCATTTGCTGGGATTCTTTATACTTATATTTGGAATACTGCCCCCCATATTAGAGAGGCTTTATCGGCTTGGCTTGCTTGATTTTAGCACATGTCTTACAGTTATGGATAACTTGAGAAATGCAATTTATAGTTAAATCTGCTTTTCAGTTTTGTGCCTACTTATAGGTGGCATTTTGCCTTGATGGCTTGAGGCAGTATGGGCCTATTGAGCTAGGAACAACTCTCCCTTATGTTGCTAATTTAAATTTATTGGTGACATCTCTATTTTTGCAGCTTGATCTACTTGCTCCTTGTTTTAGTGTTCTTTATTAGCCTGACTTTTGGGGACGTGGCCCTCTACATGATGGACCTTTACAGAGAGTTTGTCTGAGTGGCAATGTTTTTCCACTCATCACCAGCCTCAATTGGTTTTCCTTGATGTTGCTAGCTGGCCTTTTTTTACCTTTCTAGCTAACTCCACAAAGCATTGGTTACTATTTATGATTCAATATAAAGGTAGAGCTTTGGCCAGTTCTCTCTTTCAGCAGTGTCCAGGGCCAGCTGAATGGCTTTGAGTTCAGCAAGTGCACTTGATTCACCTTCTCCTTCAGTAGCTTGTGTGACTCGTCGTGTGGGGCTCCCTGCGGCCACTTTCCACTTCTGGTTCATCTCAACCATGAGACAGAAACTGTCAGTGACAAGAGCACAGTGTGTTTCTTGTGCTGGTAGTTGGTTGTATGGTGGAGCTTTTTAGCCTGGGTGACTTGTTTCTGCTCCTTTTTGTTAGTGAGACTAAAGTTTTTCTCTTGTGGCCAGTTTTACCTGTTTTTAAAATTTCAGGGTGATTTGTGTTCTGATCCGGCCGTGCTGTGTGATGAGAGCAATCCATGGGCTCCATGTGGTGTGGGTGGCGTGGTGGGTAGAGGAGCCTTTTCTTTAAACATCCACCCCAGCACCGGGAGTCAGGGTGCCAGGAGGAGTTGTGCTTTTGTGATAATTTCTTTTGAGGTGGCTTGAACTTTCTTATTATAGGCAGATAACATTTTGCTTGGTTTTTGTTTTGTTTTTTGGGTTTTTTTTGTGCGTGCAGTTTTCATCAGACTTTCTGTAACTTTGACTCTAGAATTCTAGTGCTCAGCCTCAAGTCTCCCCTGGCACCTTCTGCTAAAGGCTCCAGGACAAGCCATTGTTCTTGGCTGCAGAGTAAAGCACATTCCTCACCTCTGGTCCCATCCTGACTGGGCCAAGGGCACTGCATGAGCGATTTTCTGCTTGGTCTGGGTGAAGGTTTGTTGCTGTTCAGGGCCACAGCTGGAATTGTTCTTCTTAGGGTGAGCAGGTAGAGAGGGCTCACAATGTGGCTGCACTCAGGAATGCATTATCTACAAACCTATGGCCCCTAGGAAAGCTTGTGTTTCCTTCTTGCTGCTTGGTGGAGACACTGTGATGATCTCATTGATCATTTCAGTGGGGATCTGGCTCTGTCCATCTTGCCACTCTACTCCCAGGAACTGGATCTCTCAGGCAGGTCCCTTGACTTTGCTCTTCTCGATGGCGAAACCTCCTTTCAACAGAATGTGGATGATCATCTCTCCTTTCTCAAATACTTTTATTGCCGTGTTCCTCCACACAATGATGTTATTGATGTATTGCAGATGTTTTGGAGCTTTACCCTTTTCCAGTGCAGCCTGGATCAGCCCGTGGCAGATGGTGGGGCTGTGTTTCCACCCCTGGGGCAGTCGGTTCCAGGTGTGCTGCACGTCCCTCCAGGTGAAAGCAAACTGAGGCCTGCACTCTGCTGCCAAAGGAATGGAGAAAAATGCATTGGCAATGTCAATGGTGCCACTTTGCTGCCTTGGGCTCCAGCTCCTCCTGGAGATCCAGCGTGTCCGGCACGGCAGCGCTCAGCACTGGAGAATCAACGACTGGGAGAGAGAGGGGGTCTACTGACTGCTGATCAGAATCCAAATTTACTCTCAGCTACATGTGCTTATATACCATTTTTAGGAAAGCTTGTAATTTCTTACCACATTGGTTGGGTTAAACATCACACAAACAAGCTTACACATTTTGCAACATTTCTATTTGATTCATTCTTCTTTCCTGTCACCAGTCTTGATCCAATCTTTATGGAGTCTTCAAAGCTCTGTTTGCTCTTGCCAAGGCATCTTGGTTATCAAGCTGCTTACGCTAATTAAATCCACAGTACTCTGTCTTAGCTCCCACAGTGGAGTCCCTTCATTCAAGGCACAATAGCCTACAGTCAATTTCTATTGTCTGTCAGACTTGCCCACAGGCAAACTGAAGCTGTTGAAGGGTGAGTGGGTTTTACTGAGCACCCTTTGACTTTCTAGCCAAAATTTTATGGATGGGGATAATGGCATCCTGATTCATCTGATACTGCTGGCTGTGTGCTGTTGAGGTGTGTCATGATCCACCCAACCCGAGCGGGAGTCGTGACAGGTTCTTTTATGGATCTCACAGTGCAAAAGACACAGCAGGGGACAAAACCAGTTTACTTTTGCAGAAATGTACTTTGTTTAGTGCCAACCAAAATGCGATAGTGGGACAGAGAGAGAGAGAGAGAGAGAGAAAGGGGGGTCGGGATTATAGCTACCAAGACGGGCAGACGAATCCTCGTGGAGCAGCCAATAGATGTCTGTTGCCCTCTGGGGAGATCCTGGGGGTCTCCTCTGAGAAAGTCACTTTTATAGTCCTTTCCCAAAGTGAGTGGCTTCTGGCCAAAAGGAGGGAATATTTATGGACTATTTTATGTGGAGATCGTTACCCTGAGGAACAGGTGGAAACAGGACGTTTCAAGGCACACCAAACCATCTTTGTTGTTATGAACACACGCAGGGTAGCTCATACCAGACCAGTCCATTGTTAAACCAGTCCTGGTAGGCATCACCTGCGGAACAGTCACTTGGCGTTCCTCCCATCCCTGGCCAGCGCAGGCCTCAGGCGAGGGTCGTTGGGCAGAAACAGACGAGAGGCTGAGATGGACTCTCACAGCTGGGCAGGTACTCCAAGTAACCCAAAAAAGCCTGAAAACCTCCTCAACATTTCAATTAAATGGACAAAGATGGAATAAATTTGAATAAGTATGAAATATTTAGGGCTATATTTTATTACATTTAAACAATGGAGGGTTGAAAAGGTGCATTGTGTGTTAAGACCTGTCAAAACCAAGGAACCCCTCGAAAAACACCCCAAATCCTTTTAAGAATCCCTTGAAAATAAGTAAAATTGAGTAGAAGCATAATAAAGATGAATAAATACAAACAAGTTAAAATTAAGGTATAATTTTGAAATTGAGAGGTATAAAATGGGGCTTGGGGTGTTAAAATGCCTCAAGAAAGCACCAAAATCCCCAAGCACCAAATTCCCCTCACACCTGGGCTGGCTGTCCCACAGTTCAAGTAAAGAGTCCTCCAGTAGCTCAGGGGAGCAGCAGCCCTCTTGCTGAGGCACAGAAATGGGTCAGTGCCACAATTGTGTGCTTTGGAAATCAGAGTAGGGTTCCTCCATGCTGTCAGAACTCTAATAGAGCTGTGGTGGCTGAGGGATGTACATGGGAAGGGTTTTTCTGCCATGAACTGGACTTGTTGACCATCTGAGCTCTGTTCAGGGGCAGTCTGGGAGCCTGTTCCTTTCCCTTCCCCAAGGGCAGAGTGTTGGTGAGGGCTGGAGTTGGAGGCTGTGTGTGCCCGACAGCCGGTACCGTGGGGCTGCGGATGCTGCTGCCAGCGTGGGCTTGTCTGAGCTGGGCCTTGTGCCTCTTCCAGGTGTCCCTGCTGCAGTCACAGCTGGCCCGGGACTGGCAATACCGGCAGAACTACACTGAGAGCTGCTCAAAAACCAGGCAAGAGCTGTCAGACCTTCACCAGGAGCTCTCCTGCTCCTTTGCAGCTCTGCTCAAGGAGCCCAGGGCTGCTCTTGTGGAACAGAGACTTGAAGCTGCATTGATCTCTGAACTGATGTCACTTGGCAGTGACAGCCTTGGGCCATCAGTCTCTGCAGAGACAGGCCCTGGAGAAGGCAGGTGCAGCTCTTCTCTTCCACGGAGGATTTGTGCCCTGCCAGTTCCTGTCAACTGGGACACAGAAGTCCTCCATAGGACACAGAAGAGTGCTATTGAAGATCAGGGCAAAAAATACTTACTAAAGCTTTTCCAAGCATACCCATATGGTTCTTGAAGGTCTGTTCCTAGCAAGGAAACTTTGATGTAATCAACAAGAATTTTCTTCTGCCTAGAAGATCTAGATATATTGCCAAACACAGTGCAGAGAAAAAATTGCACTTGTGACGGTGTCATTTTTGATCTATTTTATAAGCCTTAAACACTGCAGCTCTTGGCATTTCTCTGCAGGAATTTCAAAAGCCTCTGAAACACCATTTTTCCTCCTCATGTGACTGTTCTAAACACAAGGCTTTCTTTTCCATGAATATTTGTAAGCACCAAGAATCTTTATGGGCTTTTTCTTACATCTCCCCCGTGTCAGGGAAGACAGAAGAATTCCTGTGACTCAGGAACTAAGCGCATCCCTAAAGAGGATGTGGTTCTTGAGAATGCTGAGCCTTAAAATTGATGCTGTCTGGACCAGCAACTTGTAACTCGTGTTCTGAGCCAGGGCCCTGCCCGGCACGACTGTGGGGACACGGGGGAGGCAGGGCAGGTGCCAGAGCCAGCAGGGAGCTGGGGCTGGGGAGAGCCGGGGAGGGCCATTCCACCAGTCCCTGGAATGATGGGCTCTGGATCCTGGCAACCGTCAACAGGCCATGGAATGTTTGGAATGTTGGGGGTTGGACCCTGGCAACAATCGACAGGCCATGGAATGTTTGGAATGTTGGGGGTTGGACCCCTGGCAACCATCAACAGGCCATGGAATGTTTGGAATGTTGGGGGTTGGACTTTGGCAACAATCGACAGCTCCTGGCTCAGTGGGATTTAGACCCTGGAGCTGTCAACAGCCTGGGCTCAGACCTTGCCAAGGCCAACGGCACCTTTTGTGTGCTATTGACCTTGCAAAGAACAACAACATCTGGCAATTGGGACCAGACCCTGCAAAGGCCAAGGGCCTTTGGAGATTGGGGTTAGACCCTGCAAAGGCCAAGGGCCTTTGGCGACTGGGGTTTAGATCCTGCGAAGGCCAAGGGCCTTTAGGCACTGGGGTTTAGATCTTGCAAAGGCCAAGGGCCTTTGGAGATTTGGGTTAAGACTCTGCAAAGGCCAAGGGCCTTTGGGCACTGGGGTTTAGACCCTGCAAAAGTCAGCGACCTGTGGACACTGGGATTTGGTGACTGTTGGTGCCAAAGGAGCAGATGGACAGCCGGCGGGTGAGTGAAAAAGCCACTGCTCTCAGTGTGCCAGACCCAGCAGGGACCTGGCTGGGCTGGGCGTGTGCCTCAGGGGAACTGGTTCCCTTTGGGAATAGCAAGGGATTAACAGTTGGCTGTTCCAGAGCTTTGGTGCTTGCTGTGGGGACAGGCCTGGGAGGGAATGGGGGCTCCTGGCCACATCTCCCGCTCCATCCTTGTTCCACTGGAGTCCGTAGGCACAAACAAGGGAGCAGCTTTTCATTGCCTTCCCTTCAGCCCAATTTACAGCACAGCCTCAGTTCTTCCCAGAGGCAAGAATGGGTTTCTCCCTGACATCTCCAAGATGATCCGCAGAGGCCCAGAGGAGGCCATGGGATTAATAGGAAGATGCTCCAAGGGCTGGAGCATCTGCGCCAAGGGAAAAGGATGCAAGAGTTGCTGTTGTCCAGCCTGGGGAAGGTTCCAGGGTGACCTTAGAACCCCTTTCCAATGCCTGAGGGGGCTGCAAGAGAGTTGGAGAGGGACTTAAGCCAGGGGCCTGCAGGGACAGAACAAGGGACAGTGACTTCCTACTGAGACATGGCAGAGATAGATGGGATATTGGGAGAGAATTCTGCCCTGTGAGGGTGCTGAGGCCCTGGCACAGGTTGTCATGAGAAGCTGTGGCTGCCCCTGGATCCCTGGAGTGTTCAAGGCCAAATTGGACTGGGTTCTGGGCAGCTCCCCTTCTGGTGTTCTTAAAAGTGATGAGACACCTTCCAACATGTTCATTTGTGCTACTGTCAAACTACTGGGCTGGAAATATTCCAAAGGAGGGGAGGAAGAGCTCAGCTGGAATTGCTATGCTTTGGGACAGGCTGGGAAGCACTTAGAGGTGGCTGCCTCAGGAGCAGCCATGCAGTCTGAGTGTGCTCTGCCCTGTGCTCTTGCAGGGAGCTCGAGGACTTTCTCACCGGGGACGTTTCTCCAGATCCCCTCAGGTGAGTAAAGAGTGCAGGGTGTTGGTTACAGTCTGAATAATGGTACCTGTAGTTTTCTTGGAGGGACAGATGTGGTTTTGTTGGAGCAATGATTTTGCAGAAGGGTGTAGTTACTTTTTTAACATCTAGTGGTGATGAAGATAGGCGTGGTGTTCTTCTGGGAATTTAGTGGGTAAGGTTGCTCTGATGTTTCAAATTTCAGATTTTATTTAGGTAGGAAATACTTGGCTTTTCTCCTTGCCTGGGGCATCTCCCATAAGGTATAACTCCTTGTGGGGAGGAATTCTGAGGGATGGGTCATGGAAGAGATAAGGAGCCCTGCTCCACCTGGTTTCAGCAGATGCTGATAGAATGTATACTTCTGCTTGCATCTTGCATTGCAACTTAAGACATATCTACTCCTTATTCTATTACCATCTAGACATGATCTACTCCTTATCTATTACCATCTGCATCCTACCTTAATTAATACCTTCTTTCAACTATGCTCTATATTTTATTCACAGTGAAACTTTACACCCAGTTCTTCACTTAAGATTAGGTCTTTTTCTGTGGTACTCAATGGGTTCCTTTATCTTTCTGCATTACCTACTAAGTGTAACTAGGTTTTGAGCAAAAACAATTGTACGGATTGGTTTGCCTTTGCTTGAGGTGGGCCTAATCTAAACAGTCCTCAAATACCTTTTATGTGTACTACAGGGACTTTATCCCCATCCACTCTGTGCAAGGCTTCAGACTGGGCAGGACTTGCTTGAGTGATGGACTCTCAGGTGTTGACTATTAGGTGGCTTTGGTTAAGTTCATTTCTCAATTTTTGGATGTTTCCCTGCCAAGTGCCTTTAGGGTAATTATACGTACTCTGTTGTACAGTTCAACTTTCCTGGCAGCTGGTGTGTGATAAGGGATATGATCTATTTATTCAATATCCTGGTTTTTTGGCTGAGGTGTTTCTAAGGCTGTTCTTGAAATGGGTCCTGTTGTCTGACGATTCTCTCAGGGGTGCTGTGTCTTTATAGGACTTGCTTTTTTGTGCTTCAGACAGTGTTTTGAGTAGTAGTTTGAGGTACAGGGTGGGTTTCTAATGATCTAGTGGTGGCTTCTACAATTGTGATCACGTAGCACTTGCCTTGGGGGGTTTGAGGCAGTGTGATGTAGTTCATTTGCTCGGCTTCTTTATACTTATATTTGGAATACTGCCCCCCATATTAGAGAGGCTTTATCAGCTTGGCTTGCTTGATTTTAGCACATGTCTTACAGTTATGGATAACTTGAGAAATGCTATTTATAGTTAAATCTGCTTTTCAGTTTTGTGCCTACTTATAGGTGGCATTTTTGCCTTGATGGCTTGAGGCAGTATGGGCCCATTGAGCTAGGAACAACTCTCTTTTATGTTGCTAATTTTAAATGTACTTGGTGACATCTCTATTTTTGCAGCTTGATCTACTTGCTCCTTGTTTAGTGTTCTTTATTATCCTGACTTTTGGGGACGTTGGCCTCTTACATGATTGACTTTTACGAGAGTTTGTCTGGAGTGGCAATGTTTTTCACTCATCAGCAGCCTCAATTGGTTTTCCTTTATGTTGCTAGCTGGCCTTTTTCTACCTTTCTACCTAACTCCACAGAGTACTGGTTAGATTTATGATTCAGTATAATGGTAGAGCTTTGGCCAGTTCTCTCTTTCAGCAGTGTCCAGGGCCAGCTGAATGGCTTTGAGTTCAGCAAGTGCACTTGATTCACCTTCTCCCTTCAGTAGCTTGGTGACTCGTCGTGTTGGGGCTCCTGGCGGCCACTTTCCACTTCTGGTTCATCTCAACCATGAGACAGAAACTGTCAGTGACGAGAGCACAGCGTGTTCTTGTGCTGGCTAGTTGGGTTGTATGGTGAGCTTTTTAGCCTGGGTACTTGTTTCTGCTCCTTTGTTTTATAGGGTTTTTTGTGAGTGTAGTTTGCTTCAGACTTTCTGTAACTTGAGTCTCCCCAGGCACCTTCTGCTAAAGGCTCCAGGACAAGCCACTGTTCTTGGCTGCAGAGTAAAGCACATTCCTCACCTCTGGTCCCATCCTGACTGGTCCAAGGGCACTGCATGAGCGATTTTCTGCTTGGTCTGGGTGAAGGTTTGTTGCTCTTCCGGGCCACAGCTGGAATTGTTCTTCTTAGGGTGAGCAGGTAGAGAGGGCTCACAATGTGGCTGCACTCAGGAATGCATTATCTACAAACCTATGGCCCCTAGGAAAGCTGGTGTTTCCTTCTTGCTGGTGGGTGGAGACACTGTGATGATCTCATTGATCATTCCAGTGGGGATCTGGCTCTGTCCATCTTGCCACTCTACTCCCAGGAACTGGATCTCTCAGGCAAGTCCCTTGACTTTGCTCTTCTCGATGGCGAAACCCCCTTTCAACAGAATGTGGATGATCATCTCTCCTTTCTCAAATACTTTTATTGCCGTGTTCCTCCACACAATGATGTTATTGATGTATTGCAGATGTTTTGGAGCTTTACCCTTTTCCAGTGCAGCCTGGATCAGCCCGTGGCAGATGGTGGGGCTGTGTTTCCACCCCTGGGGCAGTCGGTTCCAGGTGTGCTGCACGTCCCTCCAGGTGAAAGCAAACTGAGGCCTGCACTCTGCTGCCAAAGGAATGGAGAAAAATGCATTGGCAATGTCAATGGTGCCACTTTGCTGCCTTGGGCTCCAGCTCCTCCTGGAGATCCAGCGTGTCCGGCACGGCAGCGCTCAGCACTGGAGAATCAACGACTGGGAGAGAGAGGGGGTCTACTGACTGCTGATCAGAATCCAAATTTACTCTCAGCTACATGTGCTTATATACCATTTTTAGGAAAGCTGGTAATTTCTTACCACATTGGTTGGGTTAAACATCACACAAACAAGCTTACACATTTTGCAACATTTCTATTTGATTCATTCTTCTTTCCTGTCACCAGTCTTGATCCAATCTTTATGTAGTCTTCAAAGCTCTGTTTGCTCTTGCCAGGGCATTTTGGTTATTAAGCTGCTTACGCTAATTAAATCCACAGTACTCTGTCTTAGCTCCCACAGTGGAGTCCCTTCATTCAAGGCACAATTACCTACAGTCAATTTCTATTGTCTATCAGACTTGCCCACAGGCAAACTGAAGCTGTTGAAGGGTGCGTGGGTTTTACTGAGCACCCTTTGATTTTCTAGCCAAAATTTTATGGATGGGGATAATGGCATCTTGATTCCTTTGATACTGCTGGCTGTGTGCTGTTGAGGTGTGTCATGATCCACCTAACCCGAGTGGGAGTCATGACAGGTTCTTTTATGGATCTCAGAATGCAAAAGACACAGCAGGGGACAAAACCAATTTACTTTTACAGAAATGCACTTTATTTAATTCCAACCAAAATGCGATAGTGGGACAGAGAGAGAGAGAGACAGAAAGGGAGGTCGGGATTATAGCTACCAAGACGGGCAGATGAATCCTCGTGGAGCAGCCAATAGATGTCTGTTGCCCTCTGGGGAGATTTCAGGGGTCTCCTCTGAGAAAGTCACTTTTATAGTCCTTTCCCAAAGTGAGTGGCTTCTGGCCAAAAGGTGGGAATATTTATGGACTATTTTATGTGGAGATCGTTACCCTGAGGAACAGGTGGAAACAGGACATTTCAAGGCACACCAAACCATCTTTGTTGTTATGAACACACGCAGGGCAGCTCATACCAGACCAGTCCATTGTTAAACCAGTCCTGGTAGGCATCACCTGCGGAACAGTCACTTGGCGTTCCTCCCATCCCTGGCCAGCGCAGGCCTCAGGCGAGGGTCGTTGGGCAGAAACAGACGAGAGGCTCAGACGGACTCTCACAGCTGGGCAGGTACTCCAAGTAACCCAAAAAAGCCTGAAAACCTCCTCAACATTTCAATTAAATGGACAAAGATGGAATAAATTTGAATAAGTATGAAATATTTAGGGCTATATTTTATTACATTTAAACAATGGAGGGTTGAAAAGGTGCATTGTGTGTTAAGACCTGTCAAAACCAAGGAACCCTCGAAAAAATCCCCCAAATCCTTTTAAGAATCCCTTGAAAACAAGTAAAATTGAGTAGAAGCATAATAAAGATGAATAAATACAAACAAGTTAAAATTAAGGTATAATTTTGAAATTGAGAGGTATAAAATGGGGCTTGGGGTGTTAAAATGCCTCAAGAAAGCACCAAAATCCCCAAGCACCAAATTCCCCTCACACCTGGGCTGGCTGTCCCACAGTTCAAGTAAAGAGTCCTCCAGTAGCTCAGGGGAGCAGCAGCCCTCTTGCTGAGGCACAGAAATGGGTCAGTGCCACAAATGTGTGCTTTGGAAATCAGAGTAGGGTTCCTCCATGCTGTCAGAACTCTAATAGAGCTGTGGTGGCTGAGGGATGTACATGGGAAGGGTTTTTCTGCCATGAACTGGACTTGTTGACCATCTGAGCTCTGTTCAGGGGCAGTCTGGGAGCCTGTTCCTTTCCCTTCCCCAAGGGCAGAGTGTTGGTGAGGGCTGGAGTTGGAGGCTGTGTGTGCCCGACAGCCGGTACCGTGGGGCTGCGGATGCTGCTGCCAGCGTGGGCTTGTCTGAGCTGGGCCTTGTGCCTCTTCCAGGTGTCCCTGCTGCAGTCACAGCTGGCCTGGGACTGGCAATACCGGCAGAACTACACTGAGAGCTGCTCAAAACCCAGGCAAGAGCTGTCAGACCTTCACCAGGAGCTCTCCTGCTCCTTTGCAGCTCTGCTCAAGGAGCCCAGGGCTGCTCTTGTGGAACAGAGACTTGAAGCTGCATTGATCTCTGAACTGATGTCACTTGGCAGTGACAGCCTTGGGCCATCAGTCTCTGCAGAGACAGGCCCTGGAGAAGGCAGGTGCAGCTCTTCTCTTCCACGGAGGATTTGTGCCCTGCCAGTTCCTGTCAACTGGGACACAGAAGTCCTCCATAGGACACAGAAGAGTGCTATTGAAGATCAGGGCAAAAAATACTTACTAAAGCTTTTCCAAGCATACCCATATGGTTCTTGAAGGTCTGTTCCTAGCGAGGAATCTTTGATGTAATCAGCAAGAATTTTCTTCTGCCTAGAAGATCTAGATATATTGCCAAACACAGTGCAGAGAAAAAATTGCGCTTGTGACGGTGTCATTTTTGATCTATTTTATAAGCCTTAAACACTGCAGCTCTTGGCATTTCTCTGCAGGAATTTCAAAAGCCCTTGAAACACCATTTTTCCTCCTCATGTGACTGTTCTAAACACAAGGCTTTCTTTTCCATGAATATTTGTAAGCACCAAGAATCTTTATGGGCTTTTTCTTACATCTCTCCCGTGTCAGGGAAGACAGAAGAATTCCTGTGACTCAGGAACTAAGCGCATCCCTAAAGAGGATGTGGTTCTTGAGAATGCTGAGCCTTAAAATTGATGTTGTCTGGACCAGCAACTTGTAACTCATGTTCTGAGCCAGGGCCCTGCCCGGCACGACTGTGGGGACACAGGGGAGGCAGGGCAGGTGCCAGAGCCAGCAGGGAGCTGGGGCTGGGGAGAGCCGGGGAGGGCCATTCCACCAGTCCCTGGAATGATGGGCTTCGGATCCTGGCAACCGTCAACAGGCCATGGAATGTTTGGAATGTTGGGGGTTGGACCCTGGCAACCGTCAACAGGCCATGGAATGTTTGAAATGTTTGGGGTTGGACCCTGGCAACAATTGACAGCTCCTGGCTCATTGGGGTTTGGACCCTGGAGCTGTCAAGAGCTCATGAGCGTTGGGGCTCAGACCTTGCCAAGGCCAACGGCACCTTCTTGAGTGCTATTGACCTTGGAAAGAACAACAACATCTGGCAATTGGGGCCAGACCCTGCAAAGGCCAAGGGCCTTTGGCGACTGGGGTTAGACCCTGCAAAGGCCAAGGGCCTTTGGAGATTGGGGTTAGACCCTGCAAAGGCCAAAGGCCTTTGGAGATTTGGGTTAAGACCCTGGAAAGGCCAAGGGCCTTTTGAGATTTGGGTTTAGACCCTGCAAAGGCCAAGGGCCTTTGGTCACTGGGGTTTGGACCCTGCAAAAGTCAGTGACCTGTGGACACTGGGATTTGGTGACTGTTGGTGCCAAAGGAGCAGATGGACAGCCGGCGGGTGAGTGAAAAAGCCACTGCTCTCCGTGTGCCAGACCCAGCAGGGACCTGGCTGGGCTGGGCGTGTGCCTCAGGGGAACTGGTTCCCTTTGGGAATAGCAAGGGTTAACAGTTGGCTGTTCCAGAGTTTGGTGCTTGCTGTGGGGACAGGCCTGGGAGGGAATGGGGGCTCCTGGCCACATCTCCCGCTCCATCCTTGTTCCACTGGAGTCCATAGGCACAAACAAGGGAGCAGCTTTTCATTGCCTTCCCTTGAGCCCAATTTACAGCACAGCCTCAGTTCTTCCCAGAGGCAAGAATGGGTTTCTCCCTGACATCTCCAAGATGATCCGCAGAGGCCCAGAGGAGGCCATGGGATTAATAGGAAGATGCTCCAAGGGCTGGAGCATTGGCGCCAAGTGAGAAGGATGCAAGAGTTGCTGTTGTTCAGCCTGGGGAAGGTTCCAGGGTGACCTTAGAACCCCTTTCCAATGCCTGAGGGGGCTGCAAGAGAGTTGGAGGGGGACTTAAGCCAGGGGCCTGCAGGGACAGAACAAGGGACAGTGACTTCCTACTGAGACATGGCAGAGATAGATGGGATATTGGGAGAGAATTCTGCCCTGTGAGGGTGCTGAGGCCCTGGCACAGGTTGTCATGAGAAGCTGTGGCCGCCCCTGGATCCCTGGAGTGTTCAAGGCCAAACTGGACTGGGTTCTGAGCAGCCCCCCTTTCTGGTGTTCTTAAAAGTGATGAGACACCTTCCAACATGTTCATTTGTGCTTCTGTCAAACTACTGGGCTGGAAATATTACAAAGGAGGGGAGGAAGAGCTCAGCTGGAATTGCTCTGCTTTGGAACAGGCTGGGAAGCACTTAGAGGTGACTGCCTCAGGAGCAGCCATGCAGTCTGAGTGTGCTCTGCCCTGTGCTCTTGCAGGGAGCTCGAGAACTTTCTCACCGGGGACGTTCCTCCAGATCCCCTCAGGTGATTATACAGTGCAGGGTGTTGGTTACAGTCTGAATAATGGTACCTATAGTTTTCTTGGAGTGACAGATGTGGTTTTGTTGGAGCAATGATTTTGGAGATGGTGTAGTTACTTTTTTAACATCTAGTGGTGATGAAGATAGGCCTGGTCTTCTGGGAATTTAGTGGCAAAAGACTGCTCTGATGTTTCAAATTTCAGATTTTATTTAGGTAGGAAATGCTTGGCTTTTCTCCTTGGGTGGGGCATCTCCCATTATTTATAAGTCCTTGTGTGGAGGAGTTGTGAGGGATGGGTCATGGAAGAGATAAGGAGCCCTGCTCCACCTGGTTTCAGCAGATGGGGATAGAATGTATACTTCTGCTTGCATCTTGCATTGCAGCTTAAGACATGATCTAATCCTTATTCTATTACCATCTGCATCCTACCTTAATTAATACCTTTTTTCAACTCTGCTATATATTCTTATCCACAGTGAAACTTTACACACAGTTCTCACTTAAGATTAGGTTTTTCTGTGGTACTTAATGGGTTTCTTTATCTTTCTGCATTACCTACTAAGTGTAACTGGGTTTTTGAGCAAAACAAGTTGTACGGATTGGTTTGCCTTTGCTTGAGGTGTGCATAAACTAAACAGTCTTAAAATCCCTTTTATGTGTACTACAGGAACTTTATCCCCATCCACTGTGTGCAAGGCTTCAGACTGGGCAGGACTCACTTGAGTGATGGACTCTCAGGTGTTGACTATTGAGGTGGCTTTTGTTAAGTTCATTTCTCAATTTTTGGATGTTTCTCTGCCAAGTGCCTTTAGGGTAATTTTAAGTAGTCTGTTGTACAGTTCAACTTTGCTGGCAGCTGGTGTGTGATAAGAGGTATGATCTATTTCTGCAATATCCTGGTTTTTTGGCTGAGGTGTTTCTAAGGCTGTTCTTGAAATGGGTCCTGTTGTCTGACGATTTTCTCAGGGGTGCTGTGTCTTTATAGGACTTGCTTTTTTGGGCTTCAGACAATGTTTTGAGCAGTAGTGTGAGGTACAGGGTGGGTTTCTAATGATCTAGTGGTGGCTTCTACAATTGTGATGATGTAGCACTTGCCTTGGGTTTGAGGCAGTGTGATGTAGTTCATTTGCTCAGCTTCTTTATACTTATATTTAGAATACTGCCCCCCATATTAGAGAGGCCTTGTGAGCTTGGCTTGCTTTATTTTAGCACACGTCTTACAGTTATGGATAACTTGAAAATGCAAATTATACTTAAATCTGCTTTTCAGTTTTGTGCCTACTTATAGGTGGCATTTCTTCCTTGATGGCTTGAGACAGTGTGGGCCTATTGAGCTAGGAACAATTCTCCCTTATGTTGCTAATTTAAATTTGAAATTGGTTACTATTTATGATTCAGTATAAAGATGGAGCTTTGGCCAGTTCTCTGTTTCAGCAGTGTCCAGGGCCAGCTGAATTGCTTTGAGTTCAGCAAGTGCACTTGATTCACCTTCTCCTTCAGTAGCTTGTGTGACTCGTCGTGTGGGGCTCCCTGCGGCCACTTTCTACTTCTGATTCATCTCAACCATGAGACAGAAACTGTCAGTGACAAGAGCACAGCGTGTTTCTTGTGCTGGTCGTTGGTTGTATGGTGGATCTTTTTAGCCTGGGTTACTTGTTTCTGCTCCTTTTTGTTAGTGAGACTAAAGATTCCATCTTGTGGCCAGTTTTGACTGTTTTTAAAATTTCAGGGTGATTTGTGTTTAGAGGTGGGTAGAGGAGCCTTTTCTTTAAACATCCACCCCAGCACTGGGAGTCAGGGTGCCAGGAGGAGTTGTGCTTTTGTGATATTTTCTTTGAGGTGGCTTAAAATTTCCTATTATAGACAGATAAGATTTTGTTGGGTTTTTAGGGGTTTTTTTTGAGTGGAGTTTCTTTCAGACTTTCTGTAACTTTGACTCTAGAACTCTAGTGCTCGGCCTTGAGTCTCCCCAGGCAGATTCTGCTAAAGGCTCCAGGACAAGCCATTGTCCTTGGCTGCAGAGTAAAGCACATTCCTCACCTCTGGTCCAGTCCGGACTGGGCCAAGGGCACTGCATGAGCGATTTTCTGCTTGGTCTGGGTGAAAGTTTGTTGCTGTTCAGGGCCACAGCTGGAATTGTTCTTCTTAGGGTGACCAGGCAGAGAGGGCTCACAATGTGGCTGCACTCAGGAATGCATTCTCTAAAAACTTACGGTCCATAGGAAAGCTTGTGTTTCCTTCTTGCTGCTTGGTGGAGACACTGTGATGATCTCATTGATCATTTCAGTGGGGATCTGGCTCTGTCCATCTTGCCACTCTACTCCCAGGAACTGGATCTCTCAGGCAGCTCCCTTGACTTTGCTCTTCTCCATGGCAAATCCTCCTTCCAGCAGAATCTGGATGATCCTCTCTCCTTTCTCAAATACTTTTATTGCCCTCTTCTTCCACACAATGATGTTATTGATGTATTGCAGATGTTTTGGAGCTTTATCCTTTTCCAGTGCAGCCTGGATCAGCCCATGGCAGATGGTGGGGCTGTGTTTCCACCCCTGGGGCACTCGGTTCCAGGTGTACTGCACATCCCCCAGATGCTGCACTGATCTTCCTCACCTCTTCCCTTACCTCCCTCATCTCTTCCTTAAACTCCTCTTTGAGTTCCTTAACCACAGCAGAGACATGAGCCTGCCTCGGGCCATTGATCACACTCTCATAATTTCTGAGCTTGTTGCTGACAGAACCCACTGTCTCTGGCTTGTTATCAGCATTAATTGTCACAGTCTTCTTGGTTTGCTTCTCTGGCACCCATTATTTTGTTAAGGGCATTGCAGGAATAAAAGAAAATGAGCCCATCAACTACTGAAGAGAAACAGTCACTGACAGGAACCAGTGGGTGAAGAAATATGAGGGGGGAAAAGGCTGAAAACATGAGGTGCCAAGTGTGAGAAATGTGAGTGGAAGTAGGAGAGAAGTGCGAGGGAAGAAAAGGGTAGGAAACCTGAGTGGAAAAGGGTGAGAAATGTAGGGGAGAAAATGGAGGGAAATGTGATGGGAATAGAATGATAATCTTTACTGACAAAGAGAGAGAAACAGGCAGAAAATGTGAGGGGAATATTGTGAGAATCCTGAGGGGGATAGAGCGAGAAACCTGAGGGAAGAAAAAGTCAGAAAACCTGAGTGAAAAAAGGGCACAAAATGGGACAGACAAACTGTGAGGAACATGAGACTAAAGAATTTTAAATGTGACAGGAAAAGTGTGAGAAATGTGAGGAGAAAAGGCTGGGAAACATCAGGGGAAAAGTGACAAATATGAGGAGAAAACTTTGAGAAACATGACTGAGTAAAGGAGACAAACACGAGGGCACGAAGTAGAAAGGATATGAGATAGAAAAATTGCGAGAAACATGAGGGAGGAGAAAGAACAGGAAACTAGTGGGACGGTGCAGAAATGTGAGACGAAAAGTGTTTGTAAAAAGTGAGCTGAAAAAAGTGGCAGAAATGAGTAAAATTTGGGAGGAAACATGCCAGGAAAACTGGGAGAATTGCAAATGGGAATAGGAGGAAATGTGAGAGGGAAAAGGAAAGGAAATGTGAAGAGAGAAAAGGGCAGGAGAGAAGGCAGTATTGGCATAACAGCTGTCATAATTCCTAACACATTCCCCATACATTTGTCTATTTGGACAAGCCCAGGGCTTCTCTGTATGTGCATCTCTCCCTCTGCCTTTATTCCTATTTGGAAGCAGCCAATCAGGCAGGATTTGCCTGGCTGCAGGAGCTGCTCCAAGCTGGAACGTGAGTGGCGGTGCTGATTTCCAGAGGCTTCTGTGTCCCAGGGGGAGGCAGGGCAGGATGGGCTGAAAGGTGCTGGCGCTGCTGCTGCTCTGTGCCAGAGAGCCCCGGCTGGGCAGGGCACGGCGCCCACTGCGCTGGGGCTCTGTCTGCTGCCACAGCTGGGCACACCTGGGAACAGGGTATGACAACCTGGGGAAACCATGGGGTTTGTGGGGCTGCATTGCTCTGCACACACCCAGGGCACCTGCAGCACAGAGAGCTTTGGGCCCCAGAAAGATAAACCAGAGGGGAACTGATGGAAAAGATTTAATATTCATCTTTCAATAGAAGTGACTACAGTGAAAGTTACCCAGCAGGACCCCATCTGCACTGCCAGCTCAGGGTGACAAAGGAGGCATTACTTTATTTCAGTGCTGGCTGCATGGGAAATCACTTTTCTAAATGTGCTCGCTTCAAAATCTCACCTACTCATTCGTAACCATGCAACTAAGACACTCTCATTACTTTGCTGAAACTCACAGGCTCAGCATTCCCCCAAATTACTTGACATATTTTAATCACTTCTCAGCAATTATTAACAGGAGGTTAGGGGTTAATTGAGGGTCTCTGGTCATCATTTGGGGAATATCCCATCCCTCAAATTCTCCTCTGATGGTCAAGAGCCTCCTCAAACCATTTTCTTCCCCTTGAATGCATTCCACCATCCTTCTTAGGTGGACCATGCTCTTTCTTCTCAAGGCTAACATAGCCACTTGCACACATTCATCACTAAAATTAAGGAAGAGAGAGCTCAACACTGTGTGTTAAAGCTAAAGGAATTCATTATTTATTACAGTTATACATTTTCTCAACACCTTCCTTCTCTGGGAATTGCACACAAGCATTTTGTCAATGCACCTTGAAAATGCTTGTGCAGACTGAAACCACTTTGGGTCTTTCTTTCACAATTTCAAAATCACCTGCTGAAACTCTTCTGCTCCCTTCCATATCAGTTCATTACTCAAGCACAAGCCTCAGGCTCATCCTCAATTCCCTCTGTCAGATATCAGGTAATATTTTGCTGCAGCTGAAAGGTTATTAGAAAAAGGATGGAAGTTGTTGCTTCTAGGTGTTGTTATTTATGGTTTGGATTTGTTCTAGTCAATTTGCAGGGTGTTACTGTGAGCTAAGAGTGGGGCAAGGATGAACACCAGACCAAAAAGGAAGTAGGATGAGACGGGAGAGGACAGACATAAAAGTAGGGAGTCAGGAGATAACACAGGTTCTCTAGTTTTGTCATGATCCACTGAACCTGAGCGGGAGTCGTGATGGGTCATTTGACCCCAGGGTGAGAAAGACAAAAGGGAAGAGACTCAGGTTTGTTTAGCAGAAAGCAGCAATGCAGTTTCTTCAGTGCCAACAATTCAGTTTTGTGTGTGTGTGTGTGAGGGAGGGAGAGAGAGAGAGAGAGAGAGAGAGAGGGATGAAGTAAAAAGGGTAGAGAGAGAGAAAGAGATGGGATACAGTTACGATCCTCCTACGAGACGAGACGCGTCTTTAATCCGTTGGGGAAAAAGAGATCTCGGACTCTTCTTTAAGAAAGTCACTTTTTCTAGTCCTTTTCTAAAGCGAGTGGCCTCTGCCCCAAAGGTGGGGAGATTTATGGACTATTGTTGTAAAGATTGTAGCCCCATGACACAGGTGCGGGGCAGGGTGCGATAACCAGCGTTTTTAGTACTCACTACCAAAATCTTCTATGAAAATACTATCACAACCAGTTCTAAAGCATGCACACCCATTGCTCATATACCCCAGTATTATTTCAGGAATGTCCTTTGGATAACTTTCAAAATTGCAGGCATTCTGTTCTGTGTCTAAGCAAATATCTTGAGCTCTGATTGCATTACTTTCACAGATAAACCCTTGTTGTTGCCAGACAATGTTAAGTTTCCAAATTAATAATTTGTTACTTTTCACCAATTTGACGGGCCCATTCTCTAAGCTCAAAGGGTAGAGAACAGCTCCGTCATGACTCAGCCCTAAGGCAGTGATAGGGAATATTGAATGTACTGAAGTATCACATATGGTCAGTGCAAAGACTGTTGCTGTGTTTATGCTAGGGTCACGAGGATTGGAATTATTTTTCAAACTCATGGTCATTATCCCAAATTATTCTCCAAATTTCAGTAGGAAAAGTGGCTTCCTCGACTTCTTGTATAATTGAGGCAGCAACTGACTGCACCCACAGTTGAGCCTGGATACAGCAGAAAGCTAAAGAGATGATAGCCAATTTATTCATTGATACTTCTAAATCAATACTATTCAAAATTCCTAGTCTTCTTCCCACAACACCGGTTATGTCTTTTGTTTGCTTCTTGAAAGGATCCTGGGTTTTGCATCCTGGTTGTCCACCCCTAGAAAAGGTGAACAAGCTGGCTGAATTACTGAGACATTGTTTTGCATTGGCAGTTTGACTTGTTTAAAAGACCATGCCGAATTAAACAATATTTGCTGATGGCCAGTTTTCCAAATTACCTAAGGTCCAATTTAAAAAATTTTCAGGCTCAGTATAACCAGTGGTTGGGTAGTAGGTGTTACAACATTAACATCAAGTTCCCCTCTGTATTTATATTGTTTTTACCACACATAATTTTATGGGAAAATTGTACAATAGTTCAATTTTGATTTTGAATCTTCACAAAATAAAACACAGCTGTAAGGTCTGTGCTGTAACTATGTACAGGTTCAATGCGGGATTCAGCAATTAATCTTCACGTTCCATCGTGTTATTCTGTGAAAAGTAAACACAACACAATCTGCCACAAAGAGGCAGAAGGTTAATATGATAGAACTATGCAGACAGAAATTCTGTTAACTTCCCAGTCATTTTTCTGCAAAGAAGGAAGCCACTCTGTACCTCCTTTAAACACAGCGTAAGAGTCAATGTAGTTGCAAACAAGAGAGGCACTCTGCACTTCAAGCTGGAAAACACCCCAAATAACCATCAGCACTCCAACCCAAGAGTCACCCCGTCCCCCAGCAATAATTTGTTCAGCAGAAGCATCAGTGAACAAAGAATTAGTGAACAAAGATTGTTTGGGGGAGAAAGCAGAGGCTACTTTCATTATTGAGGGGGGTTTGTCATCACTGTTGTCCAAGTTCTCAGTTTCTGTTATTGCCAGATTTTTTACAGTTCCTTCTGTTACTGAGGATTTCTGAGCTACCCCGTCAGGGGGGGGCAGTCCCAGTCTTCAAAAACTTCACTTCCTGAAAAGCTTTTTGAATTTTCTCTGAGGCAATTTGCAAGTTAGGGCTTTCTAGGTGTGAAATTATTTTCTGTTGCACATCCCTCACTTCTTCTTTTTCTTCTCCTCCTATCAATACATCATCTATGTATTGGTACACAGTTGCAGTGTCAGGTTTGGGTTTTTGGATCTGCCATACAGGGGAGTTTTGCAAGTTCTGTATAACCGGTTTGAGCCCTTTTTTGGCATGAGAGCTAAGAGTGTATTGTTTTACATTTACAGGTAATTGCATAGGTGATTTATGATCAGCAGTGAATTGTATTTCGTGTATAATTTGCAAGCAGGCAGCTTTGTGAATGTTTTTTAGGAGTTGGTCTGGGGTGCCAGTTATGGCTAGAGGATCACCTCTCTCTAGGGGGCTAAGTCCCCCAGCCCAGTAGGCTGCACGCTGTGTCAGAGACCATGGAACACGAGAGTTTCCAGTTATTAAGAAAACTCCAGGCCCCCAGTACTCACTGGCTTCTTGTTCACTTAATTCAATTTGATCTCCTCCAGTGAGTGAAACTCCAAAAACATACTCAGTCTCAGATTGTTGGGAAAGACGTGAGTATTCTTTCTTTAATTTGGCCAATTCAGTAGCAGTGTATGGTATTTCTTTGGAGGTTATGTGGGGGTCAAAATCCTCCTTGTTCAGGTATCTATATTCCGTTTTAACAAGAGGTCTCATTTTAGAGCAGCAATTTTCCCCACTATTTTGTACATGTACTAGTTCTCTCTGTGGGTATATCTGCTTTATGTGATATGTTTCCTTTTCTTCTGTTTTATTAGGTGTATCTGCATGTTGTGAGGCATGTGAGAGTTGCAGCAAATAGTTGTGGTTTCTTTCCTGCTCTAGTTGGTTTTGCAGAGTTTCTATTTGATTTGTTTTCTGTTCTAGTTGGTTTTCCAGAGATTCTACCTGATTTGTTTTCTCCTGTAATTGTTTTTGCAAAGCTTCCACCAGGTTTTGCAAGGAGTCTATCACTTCAATTTCCTCATTCACTAGTTTAAAATGAGATTCTACAGCAGCTGAAAGACAAGCGCATAGAACTGAGCAAAGTGTGGTTTTATTTTTCTTGCTCAGTTTGAATTTTGTTTCATGTTGCAAAGAATGTATCCTATCTATCACATTTTCTAAATTAAACCAATTACTGTGTGCCCAGTCTTCGCCCCCTTGGGAGGGTCTGGCATTATACTTAGCTAGTAAAGCATAAAATGCAGCTTTATCATTTTCAGACATTTTTACAAAGAGACTAAAACCACTCTCAGGGAGACACACTTAAAGTTACACAAAAAGCACAGCTGAAACTGTGAATCCCTTCTCATCCCTGGAGCGGGTGAAGACACACTGCTTGGGAGGTACTAACTTAATTACAGAAACAACCTGTCTCTTCGCGATCCCAAGTAGTCAAATACAACTATGCAACAACTAAATATATAATGATAATAAAAATATAATAAATATATAATTATATAAATAACAATTTTCTGTGAGTTACGATTATGTGCGAGGGGGAAAAACCACTTCAGGGAGGTCAAGACTTAACACCCAGACTTCTGCTGGGGACAACCCCCTCTCTTCCCTGGGTGGCTGAGGGGACCAAACCGCTTGGGAGGTTCTCTTTAGTTACACAATGGTTGTCTCCTCAACTACACCCAGCAGCAAACAACAAAAAACACAAGTCCCATCTTTTGCTCAGTTGAGATCCTTTCAAAAAAATTCTCCGATAACTGAAATGGAGTTGATTATCCACCTGGGTCTGTGTGCAGATTGCGGGAAGAACTCAATACCACCTCCCTTGCTTTCTAACACTGTTCAGTCCTTACGGCACTGACAGGCTAGGTGTGGCTGAAATGGCACAGGTCTTCCCCTGGTACAAAGTGCACAGAAAACCCCAACTCCTCCAGTATCGGGAATCCAATTGCCAACTACGCCAAATAATGTCACGGTCTGCCCAACCCGAGCGGGAGTGGTGACTGGTTCTTTTATGGATCTCAGAGCGCAAAAGACACAGCAGGGACAAAACCAGTTTACTTCTACAGAAATGCACTTTATTTAGTGCCAACCAAAATGTGATAGTGGGACAGAGAGAGAGATTGAGAGAGAGAAAGGGGACTCAAGATTATAGCTACCAGCACCCCGTGACTAGTTGTCATGAGAAACCAGTCCTGGTAGGCATCACCTGCGGAACAGTCACTTGGCGTTCCTCCCATCCCTGGCCAGCGCAGGCCTCAGGCGAGGGTCGTTGGGCAGAAACAGACGAGAGGCTCAGATGGACTCTCACACCTTGGAGAAGGCTTGAACAATTAAAGCATAAAAGTGAAACAGATATAAAACAAGAATAAAAGTTTGCAGTTTAAAAAAAAATATATTTTAAGCAAACAGAAATATGTAATTTGTAAGCAAAGCAATATATTAAATAAGATAATAAAAGACTTTAAAGTTTAGTAAGAGAACCTGTTATAAAGTCAGTTAAAATTTTTAGATATATTCATCTCAGTTTGTAAAGTGTTATATGATTGACTGAAAAATGACTCATTTTGGCAAAGCCATGAAAGGCAAAGCAATAAATGATTGGTATAAAAAGACACTAGCAAGCTTTGTAGAAGTATTTGATTGGCTAAAAACTAACATAAGGCATTATAACTGAGAATGAGGCAGCTTCTGTTAGAGCGTTGGATATAGCACCATTAATATCTCACCATTCTATGATACTGATGCCATAAGGCAATAAACCATCTTTTACAATATCTCTCATTTGCCCTGTTCCTCATAGTATTTATATCCCAATACTGTGGTACCAAGGAGACCCCTGTGTCACTGCAAGGCCTCATGGAAGAAAGAGGCGCCCGTTGTGACACACCAGGGAATCGTGCAGACAAGAGGCCATTGTGACACTTCATAATGGAGACTGTTGAGACACTGCAGTCTTGTGGAACCATGGGGTCATTATGTCATTGTGCAATCCCATGGAACCAAGGAAAGCATTCTGACACTGCAAGGCCTCATGGAAACAAGGGACCATTGTGACACTGTGAAGCCCCATGGAAACAAGAGGCCAGTGTGACACAGCTGAGCCTCATGGAACCGAGGATCCAATATGACACTCCCATTGTGACACTACAAGGCCCCATGGAAACAAGGGAACAGGTAACAGATCTGTTTGGCTTGGCCTGACTGGTCCAGCTTCCCTTGGCATGTTGAGGGTCTTTTCTCATGTGCCCCTGAAACACTGGGGCCCTGGGCTTTCTTTCAAAAGGAAAATAATTGCCCTTCTGACTCAAGCACCCATGCCCAAAGTGGGATTCCCCCTTCAAAATTCCCAATATCCAGGGGTTGCTCCTACACAAAATCTGCCATTAGCAACAAGTCTGGCTTCCCTTGTCTACCTGGGGATCAGGTCTCACCTGCCTTCAAACCCTGGGGCTCAGTGCTTTCCTTCATATGGAAGAGAAACGTCCCTCTTGGCACAGGCACCTATGGCCAAAATTAGTACTTTCCCCCCAAAATTCCTATCCCTAAGAGTTTCTCTCAGACAAAAGTTGCCAGGACACATAGGTCTGGCTGACCTTGGCCTCTGGTGGTCACCTCTATTCTGCCCTGAAACACTGGGGCTCCATGCTTTCCTTCCTGTGGAAAAGAACCATCCTTCTTCTCTAGGTGCCCACAGCCAAAATTGGGATTCCACCTCCAGAAGTCCTATATCCAAAGATTTCTCCTACACAAAAGCTGCCATTACAGACATGTCTGGCTGGCCTTGGCCTCTGGTGTCTGCAGTTCATTAACCCCTGAAATACTGGGGCTCTGTGGTTTCCTCCCTGTGGAGACCATCGTGACACTTTGGGGACGCCATGGAACCAAGGCACCATTGTGAAACTGTAGGGCACAATGAATCAAAGGGATCATTGTAAAACTGCAAGGTAACAAGGATCTAAAGGACCACTGTGACACTCTGGGGACCCTGTTGAACCAAAGACTGTGATACTGCTGGGCCACATAGTCGCAAGGGGCCAGTGAGCAGCAGCAGGGCTGTGTGGAACCAAGAAGCCATGGTTGCATTACAGGGCCTTGTGCAGCTAAAGCGCCGTTGTGATCCTACAGGGCACCGTGGATCCATGGAGACTACTGTGGCATTGCAAGGCCCCGTGGAATCATGGAGACCATTGTGACACTGTGGGACCCCATGGAACCAAAGGGAAGATGGAACAGGTCTGGCTCATTTGGCCTCCCATGGACCACCTGGCAGGTCTGGCAGATCCTGGCATGTTGAGGGTTGCTTCTCATCAGTCCCAGGAGCACTGGGGCCCTGTGCTTTTCTTTCTATGGAAAAGAAACCTCCCTCCTTCCTGATGAGCATGGCTGAAATTGGACTTACCTTAAAAAATTCCTTGTATTCAAGGATTTTTCCCAGACAAAAGGTGTCAGCACAGCCTCTGGTGGTCACCTCTCATCTAGTCCTGAGACACTCAGGCACTGCTTCTTTCCACCTATGGAAATGAACCAAACTTCTCGTCCAGGGGCCATGACTAAAATTGTGATTTGGCCTCCAAAATTCTATCTATGCAAGGATTGTTCCCATACAAAAGTAGCAAGAACAAACAAGACTGGCTAGCCTTGTTCTTCTGCTAAATTCCTTATACTACTGGAGAATGTTTTCATTTGCCAACACCTTGGAGAGGGCCCAGAGACATCCCAAGGTGAGGTTTGGCGGCTGCAAGAACATGATTACTGCATAGGGGCAAAGGAACTCTGTGCTCAGTGGAGTGGAGTCTGAGGACAGCTGATGAGAGACCTGGGAGAGATGGATGGATTGCTTCAGAGATGGTGGATCCTTTTGTCATAGCAGAGAACAACTGGAGAAACAAAGAATTGCTGTTCTCAGCACCAGAGACACCTTTCCCTGCTTTGTCCCCACCTGGCATCAGTGCCTCCAGTGTTCTGCTCTAACTGGGACCTGAGGACACTTTCTCAGTCCTGTCCCTCACTGGGATCTAGTTAAATTTGAGAAACTTCAGTGCTTCAATCTCACTTGGAGCTCTTGAGAAGTTTTTTGAGCACACTCTTTTAGGTACTGAGTCTGATGCAAACAGCACCAAAGCCCTGAGAGGGTGATTCAAGTCCTTGTGCTGTGCCTGTGCTGCTGAGCTGGGCCAGGCTCCAGCACAGAGGCAGCTCCTGGCAAGGGCAGCGCTGCAGAGAGACAGCTCTGCCCAGGAGCAGCTCCTGTGACAGCCCAGCAGGGCTGGGGCACTGCCAGGGCATGGCAGGGACACGAGCAGGGCACAGGCAGAGCTCACAGTGCTCAGCACTGGCAGGGGCTGTGTCATGTCCCAGAGGGGGCTGTGGCACAGCAGCACCTCTGTGGCTGTGTCATGGAGCCAGAGAGCAGCTGTGATGTCAGAAAGGGGCTGTGTGACAGCACAGGGTGGGTTGTGTGAGGTCACAGATTGGGCTGTGACATCACAGAACAGGCTGTGATATTGCTGAGTGGGCTGTGACAGCACTGGACGGTTGTGTGACACCATAGAGAGGGCAGTGAGGTCACAGAGGAGACTGTGCCATCATAGAGGGTGGCTCTGTGATATCAGACAGCAGGCTGTGACACTACAGAGCAGCTGTGTGATGTCCCAGAGAAGGCTGTGGCATCAGAGAGCGTGTTCTGCCATCACAGGGTGGCTATGTGACATCAGAGAGGGGCTGTGACATCCTGGAGCAGGATGTGACATCACAGAATGGCCGTGTGACATCCCAGGACAGATTGTGTGACATCACAGCAATGACTGTGACTTCACAGATCACAGAGGCTGTGTGACATCACAAGGCAATGTGACATCACAGGGGTTGTGTGACATCACTGGGGGCTGTGTGACATCACAAAGATTGTGTGACATCACAGGGTGCTGTGTGACATCAGATGGGTTGTGTGACATCACAGGGCTGTGTGACATCACAATGACTGTGTGACATCATAGGGTGCTGTGTGACATCACAGGGGCTGTGTGACATCATAGGGTGTTGTGTGTCATCATAAGGTTCTGTGTGACATCACAGGGGCTGTGTGACATCATGGGGTGTTGTGTGACATCATAGGGTGCTGTGTGACATCACAGAGCTGTGTGACATCATAGGGTTCTGTGTGACATCACAGGGTGCTGTGTGACATCATAGGGTGCTGTGTGACATCACAACGACTTTGTGACATCATAGGATGTTGTGTGACATCACAGAGCTGTGTGACATCCCAGGGCTGTGTGAGGTCACTGGGGAGGTCACTCTGTCCCGTTCCCCCCTCACAGTCCAACGCTGCTCGTGCACAGGGGGGTCCCCTGTCCCCCCAGGTCCCCCCCCGCCCCCGGTGCCGCAGCCTCCCCCAGAGGATGTTCCATGAGATCGACCCCAGAGCCTGACACGGGGACAGGGGCCGGGCCCTGGGGGTGGCACAGGGGGACAGGGACCCCCCGGCAGCGTCCCCGTGTCCCAGGGCCAGAGCCTGGGCCAGGGCTCCTTCACCCTGTTATGAGCCAGGGGCTGAGAGCATTTGAAAAATCCCCAGCACGGGATCAGCAAAAACCAGATTTAATATTGAGCTGCAGCACTGTGATAAATGATCTCCCCTGAAGGCTGTAAATAAGGATTGTTAGAGAGTTGGAATTGTCACTTACCTTATCATGTGATACACTGTTCTGTATGACCCCAGTTCATTCTTTAATCCGGTTGTTGTATTCCCTTCCTTAAATCCAGTTTGTTGTATTCCCAGTTCCAGTTTGTTCCCTGTTACTTCCCACTTCTGCCCTCTCCCCTGCCTCATTTCCAGCCTGGCTGCTGCTGCTCCCCTCCTGTCCATCAATTGAAAGAACGCGCCCAACATGTAAAATCGCAAAGCTCCCGAAACACCACTCTTCAGGGGAGCTCCCTTGAAGAGAAAAAGCCCCTGGAAAAGCGAGCCAATACAAGATTCGGGAACCCTCCGGACACCATACAGTCAGCTACAGGACCAGCTGCTAAAAATTGCCTTCGTCCTCCAGTTCTGAGCTCACCATCTCATGAAAAGCAACTTAACATACAAACAGCCCTAAACAACTCGAGACACAATAAGTCCATGGGCACTCTTATAAACCTGCAACCCTCCTTCCATTCTGTGAGTGTTCCCAGGGTGTGGGGGGGTACTTATTTTTGGGTGTAGCCAGGCGGCAGTACCACCATATGAATGTTCCCTTAGCTTCTCTGCTGCTTTTAGTAATAAAGAGTTGTGTAGTTAAAAGCTTCTGTTCTGGCTATTTTTAACTTCGGGATCACGGGACTCCCATTCCCGGCTGGCCCAGGGCACCTCACCCCCAGGCCTCCCTTTCCTGGAAAACCCGACCTGAGCACGGGGCTCTCTGGCCAATCTGGGATTGATGATCACCCACAGCAAAGGGAGAGAACAGGAGAAAGCGAGAGAAGGAGATTGGCAATCAGGGCTCGCAGTCGCAGCGCCCAGTCCTGCTCCGCCGGGGCTCGGAGCCGCAGCGCAGGAAAAAATGGATCCGCGGCTGGCGGTGCTTGCCCCGCTCTGGGCCGGAGGCGGCGGGTTGCAGGCAGAGCTGGAGCGCAGGCCCCGGGAGCTGAGCACAGCCCGGCCCGGGGGTCCCGCAGGGCGCGGCCGAGGAGGGTCCCGGGGGATCCCGGGAGGGGATCCAGGGGAATTCACGAGAACTGCCCCGTGCCCTCCCCCCGCGCTCCCTCTGACGCTGTGGCTTTTCCCTTCTGCAGCCAGCGGCAATGCCGGGATCTGCCCGGCGACCGGTGACGCCTCTGAACACTCGGCCAGCTATTGGCTGACAGGAAAGAGCGAGGCCAATGGCGGGGCCGGAGGTTGCTCAGGGGGCGGGGCCGGGGCTTGGGGCGGGGCCGCAGCTGAGCAGCGCCATGGCTCCAGCGCTGGGGCGCTCTTGGGGGCGGCCAGAGCTGCGGGGGACCATTTGATCGCCCATTCCGGAGCACGGAGGGGCCCCTACACCCACATTTCCGGCCGCCTTGATCCCCCCGAACCCTCATTCCCGGCCATGCGTTCCCGCCTGCACCCCCTTATCCGGCACCAGTAACCCCGGCACCCCTTTCCCGGCCATCCCGGCTTTCCCCGCCCTGTGCTGCAGGTGGGGACACCGGCGACCCTTGGAGCTCCCTTTGCTGCATCCAGGGAACCCCTGCTGCAGGAGGTTTCCGCCTGTACCCTCCTGTCCCACGGCAGCATCCGCGGATCCCATGGGCTCGCCAAGGATGGCCGGGAATTCTTCTCCTTCCAGCTGCGATCCGGGACATTCGTGGTGGCCGCCGGCGCTGCCCAGGTCACCAAGAGGTGCTGGGAAACTGAGGAGATCGAGGCTGAGCAATTCACACATGACCTGGGGCACACCTGCCAGGAATGTCTCTGGAAATATGGCAGGGATGAAACCAGAAGGGGAAGAATCCCATGGAAGTTTCCTCCTGGAGTGCTCTGCCTGGGGTGTTCTGTGCAGTGCGGCAGACAGTGAGAAACACTCCTAGGCTGTCACTTATCACAGTCCTCAGGGTTTTGGGTGAGATGCTTGCAGCAGGCCCAGCGCTGAGTGGAGTTCAGGGGAGTCCCTCAGCATTTGGGTCCCCTGGGATTTGCAGAGAACCCCCCGGTCCCCCCAGGATCTCCCTGAACACGCTGGCGCTGCCCGAGCGCAGTGAGAAGGTTCATACCCGGCACGGGGTCCCAGCTCTGTCACCGGCACTGCCCCGGTACCCCCAAAACCTCCCGGGAACCCCAAACCCTCCGGAGCTCCGCTGCCGGAATCAACGGGAATGGTGTTGCTCTTTTAAGTGCAGTTTCAGTGATGCTTCCAATTGACGGCTCTTTAAAGCGGCAATGGTAGAGACAATCCCTAAAATCCACCCTGGGGGCAAAATATCCCCTACAGGGGGTTGTAGTGGGGGCTCCCCTACAAATGTCACTTTAAGCCGTCATGATCCCCCCTTAAAAGGGCCCTTTGGGGCTGCGGCTCCACAAACACCCTAAAATGCGGAGGAAAAACACCCTTGTAGTGGTGGGATTCCCCCCCCCAAAAAAGCTTTTTAAAAGAGAAAAACTTCTGTATAAATGGACCTGAAGAGCCTTAAACACCCTCAAAGAGGGACAGGATCCTCTCCTGTGCTGGGGCCGCTCCGAGCCGGGAACTCTCCCGTTTGCTGCGCTTGGGGGAGCCCCGAACGACGACGGGTCCTGGGCTGAGCCCCCCACTCAGCCGGGGGTACGGAGGGAACTGGGGGGGCTGGGACGGGGCTTGGGGGTCCTGGGGTCCCTGGGAGACCCCCAGTGGGTCCCACTTCCTGCTGTCCCCCCTCTCCCACCTCTTTCCCGTTGTTTCCCCCAAACCTCCGCTCCTCCTCACTCGGTTTGGGGGTGACTCGGCGCTTTCCCTTTGTGTCCCGGTCCGGCCACGTGGCCAGAGGGTCAGAGAAATGGGAGGAGGAGGAGGAAGAGGAGAGACGGATGTAGAGATAGCGACAATGCGTGTGGAAGAACTTTGGGTTGTTACGGGCAGCTAGTGACCCCTTCCCCCTTGTGGTCAAACCCTAGCTCTGTACCTGGCAGCCCCCTCGCTGGCCGGAGATATGTAGAGGAAATGACACAAGCTACCTAAAGCCATAAAACCCCCTGTGACCCCTGAATAAACGCCATTTGCTGTCCACCACGTTGGTGTCTGGAGCTAATGGACCGAGTGGCCTTGAGCTAAAGGTCACCGTGCCGGATCCCTGAACCAGGTCGCTACGCAACAAGTGGTGCCGAAACCCGGGAAAACCGATCGCCCGGATTTCGGGGTTCGCCTGGACAGGACCTGGCGACTGCACAGGCTTGCCTAGTGCAGTGGGGGAGACATCCCCGGACCGGCGAGGATGATGGAGCATCTCGCAAAGGTCGTGAGTCAGTTCCAAGAACAGTGGAAGTTAGATTGTAAGCTGAAGGAATTTTGTCTTGCAGTGCCGAGACTTATTCAGCTTGGGGCTATAGACAGCCCGGTGGATATTCTCCATTCGGAGATATGGGGTGCGTGCACCACCGCTTTGGCTGAGGACACTACGTCCTCTGGCTCGGGAAAAGCACTTAAGGCCTGGGGGAGGGTAATTCAGGCTTTGCGAACTGCCCGGAAGGAACAGCTCGCCTGGCAGGCCGCCCGGGCTTGTTCCCGGCCGGCGCCGCAACTGGGAATCGGAGCGGCGCCGCAGACCGCAGACGAGTTTGAGTCGGGCGGGTGCGCGGTCGCGGGCACCCCGGAGCCATCCCTGCAAACGCCGACTCAAGACCCACCTTCGTGCAGGGAGGGGGAGCAAGGTGCACGGGCGTTGTGGCAAGGATTAGCGGAAGAGGCGCGGAATGCGGCCATTATCTCGGAGATACAGGCCGCAGAAACTAAAGACCCGCCGCCGTATAAGTTTGAAAATGGTGCCGAACCATGCGATCAGGCATTGTGTACTCTGGGAGGCGGAGAAACCACGGGTGTTCTGAACGGCGCAGGCGCGGGCTCGCGGGGAGGAGGGGCGGTCCCCGGGAGCGAGCGTCAGATCTGTCACAATGCCCAATTTAAATTAGATCCTTATAAGGCAAGAACCTCCCCCAGCAGGAGGCGGGGGAAGCACCGGGGGAGGGAACGGTCCCACCCCCGGGGGAGGAGGCAGGGGCCGAGCCCGAGGAAAAGGCTCAGCAGCCCGGAAACGTCCAGTCAGTCGACTTTCGGCAGCGACTCTAACTCCAGCTCCGAGGGCTGGTCAGAGGGCTGGTCAGATACCGGATCAGATACCGGCTGGGGAGTTGGCGGAAAAAATACCGCGGCTTGCAAAACAATTAGCCGGTACCCTCCGGCATGGGTTAAGGGGACATCAGAGAAAAATCAAACCCCACTCACTGACTGGAGAAGAATTAAAATCGCTTGTGCCAATTGGGCTCCTTCCACCACACTGGTATTTCCCATTCGGGTGGGGGGTGCGAACGGTAACCAAAGAACATATTCCCCAGTAAATCCAAAAGACATACAGGCTATAGTGAAAGCGGTTGCCGACAAGGGAATTAATTCTGCCATGGTTTCCACATTGATCGATAGCGTCTTTGGAGGCAATGATATGCTCCCCTTTGATATCAAACAGACTTGCAGGCTGATTTTTGATGGGGCTGGGATGATGGTTTTTAAGCAAGAATGGGAGGATAATTGTGCAAAGCAGCTAGCCTTAATAACAGGGGCAGACCATCCCCTGCACAGCTCCAGCATACAGAGGCTAATGGGCAGAGATCCTACTATGATCACCCCACAAGCACAGGCTATGTAATGACAGTCCTGCAGCCAACCCACAATAGCTGGACCACAGGCAAAGTGTGGACAGCATTTGTCCATCACGATCACCGCATCTGGACAAACATACAAGTTATCAGATTCCCACCTTCAAGGTCCCAATCAGCCAGACCCAATCCTGTTCTTGCAGCGGGTAGACCCAGGAAGGAAGTCACAGCTAACCATAGCTCTAGCCACAAAACACACGTGCCACAATCTACCTCCTTCCCATCCAGTTTCTTAGTCAAACCTACCCTCTCTGATCCTTTCCTAAGCGTGTTAAATGCTACCTTTTATCGTTAAACCAGTCCAACCCAAACCTCACAGAATCATGCTGGTTATGCTATGATGCACAACCTCCTTTTTTTTACAAAGGTGTTGCTCTTGATCTCCCATTTATCTTTTCAAAGTCAGACAGTCCACGCCAATGCAGATGGGACAACCCCGGAGAGGCATCACCATAAGCCAAGTCACGGGCCAAGGCAGATGCTTCGGCAATGCAGCCTTGTCAAAGTAGACAGGGAACGTCTGCCGGGAATTCGTCAAACTTAAAGGGGGAAAGCTCCAGTGGGTGATCCCAGCTGCATATGGAATGTGGGTCTGTCACCGAACTGGGGTAACCCCATGTGTACTCCTTGACAAATTCAATCATTCTACTGACTTTTGTGTCCAAGTTCTTATTGTTCCCAGAGTCCAGTACTGCCAGGACGACGAGGTGTTCCACTTGCTTGAGGAACCTGGTCGGCTTCACAAGCGAGAAGTGATAACAGGCATCACCATCGCGACGCTCCTTGGTTTAGGAGCTGCCGGCGCTGCCACCGGCATCTCGGCCCTGGCAACCCAGCATCAAGGACTGACTCAACTGCAGATGACTGTCGATGAAGACTTGCAAAGGATCGAGAAATCCATCTTGTCCCTCGAGAAATCCCTTTCCTCACTCTCTGAAGTTGTCCTTCAAAACCGATGAGGATTGAACCTTTTGTTTATGCAGCAAGGAGGCCTGTGTGCCACCGTGAAAGAGGAATGCTGCTTCTATGCCAGCCACACAGGAGTCGTTAGAGACTCCATGGCTGAACTGAGAAACCAATTGAGCCTCAGAAAGATAGAGAAGCTCAACAGAGCTGGTTCGAATCGTAGTTCAACCAGTCCCCATGGCTCACCACCCTAATTTGTACCCTCATAGGCCCACTCATTATAATCTTACTAACACTAATCTTTGGGCCTTGCATATTCAACAAATTAGTGCTATTCATTAAAAAGCGTTTAGAAACAGTTAACATTATGCTTGTCGAATGCAGACAACTACTTTAAAGTGTGCCTGTTACTAACACATCTACAATTTTATACTAACTTTACTAACCCATGAAATTTTAGAATACCTACATTATGTAACCTTTATATGATTTTTACTAATCTTGAGGGAGGGGGGAAATGTAGAGATAGGGACAATGCGTGCAGAAGAACCTCGGGTTGTTACGGGCAGCTAGTGACCCCTTCCCCCTTGTGGTCAAACCCTAGCTCTGTACCTGACAGCCCCCTCGCTGACCGGAGATGATGTAGAGGAAATGACACAAGCTACCTAAAGCCATAAAACCCCCTGTGACCCCTGAATAAACGCCATTTGCTGTCCACCACGTTGGTGTCTGGAGCTAATGGACCGAGTGGCCTTGGGCTAAAGGTCACCGTGCTGGGTTCCTGAACCAGATCGCTATGCAACAAGCCCGGGCTGGGGAGGCGGCTGGAGCTCGGAGCTGGGGCTGCGTGAGCAGCTTCACCATGGAGAGAAGCTCCACAAGTGCTTGGAATGTGGAAAGAGCTTCAGGTGGAGATCCAACCTGATCAGACACCGGAGAATCCACATGGGGGAACGGCCCTACGAGTGTGGGGAGTGTGGGAAGAGATTCATCCAAAGCTCACACCTGACTGAGCACCAGAGAATCCACACTGGGGAGAGGCCCTATGAGTGTGGGGAGTGTGGGAAGAGGTTTCACACCAACTGCAATCTCCTCCAGCACTATCGCATTCACACAAGGGAGAGGCCCTTCTCCTGCCCTGACTGTGGGAAGAGCTTCACTCTAAACTCCAACCTCATCATGCACCGGCTCATCCACAGAGGGGAGAGGCCCTACGAGAGTGATAAATGCAGGAAGAGCTTTCAGAGAAGCACCACTCTTGTCCTGCACTATCGCAGTCACTTGGATGAGAGGCCTTATGAGTGTTATGACTGTGGGAAGGGCTTCAAGCACAATTCACATCTCATCAGGCACCGGCGCATCCACACCGGGGAGAGACCCTACAAGTGCCCCGAGTGTGGGAAGAGCTTCATACTCTGCTCCAGCTCCATCCCCATGGCAGGATCCGTGCTGGATGATCTCCAGTGACCCCCGGTGGGCAGAGCCCTCCTGAACCCTGGTGCTGCTGATCCGTGTTGGGAAGACACCTGGCTGGGGGCTGCACACCCTCCCCGTGGCCTGGATTTTCTTTGCATTTCTTCTCGTCTTTCCAAAACACCTGGCTGGGGGCTCCACATCCTCCTGGCTCCCCCTGGCCTGGATTTTCTTTGCATTTCTTCCTGTTCTTCCAAAACACCCAGAATGGAGGTAAAAAGATGTTGAACAAAGAGGTGCTTGAGGACATCGGAGGATCTTCCAGGGCATGTGGGAACGCTGGGTTCCAGGGATTTAAAGGGTCCTTGGGGGTTGCTCAGGGCTTTGGGCACTCCAGACCCATCGGCTCCGGCTGCACTGGGAGACCCTGCTGAGGTTCTGAGGCAGGTGGTCAAGGACCCCCTGGCCTGACACTGTTCCCATGTCTTCCTGTCCCGGCTCCTGCTTTCCCCTGTCCAGGATCCCCCTCTCCACCTGTCAGTCCCCTTGCCCCTGGCCCATTCCCATCTCACCCCACTGTCACTCCTGTCCTGCTCCAATCCCAGTCTAAATTCCATTCCTGGTTTCATTCCCTGTCCATGTCTTGTATTCTTTGCCCGGTTGCCATTTACATATTCCCTGTACTAAATTCCGTGTCCTGTTTCCCTTTTTGTATTCCCAGTGCTACTCCCATTCCCATAATTCAGTTTCTATATTTCCAGTCCCCTTCCCATATCCCCATTGCCAATCCTGTTACCCTATTCCCATTTCCATTCCCTGTCCTATGTTCTTAATCCCCATCCCATATCATCTCTCTAGTTATTATTTCCATATTCCCGGTTCCTCTGTCCCCATTCCCAGTAGTTGGAATGTGTAACAGAGAAGCCTTTTAATGTCTCTCCGAGAGAGAATGCAAGAATTAAATTAAAAACAATTTCAGAAATGAACTATATTAAGCCACACCAACATTAAATAGATCTCTTAAGGTTTAGTTTAAAGAAGTGGAAATATTAAGTTGCATAGATATGAAGTAGAAGTATAAATCATAGTGTGAAATACATAGGAATATGTTTTAATGCCCTAAGAAGTAAAAGCAGTAGAATCTCATGTAAAAAGGAAAAGCTGCATTGAGAAATTAAAAGCACAACTCTAGGCAGAATAAAAACAGAGTAAAAATATTTTTTATATTCTTCCCATAAAACAGATAGGCCATGTGCACAACTTAGACATAAACTTTCGTATTAGAAAAACAGAATTCTAATAGGTTTAGGAGAAATGCTTCAGGTTACTGTTTTTTGATCACTGGGAAATTTGTCAATAAAAATCTCTGTATTGCAGTGAGAGCTCTCTCTTGCTCCTTTCTCATCACTCTCTCTTCCTCCACCACAATCATCATCACCACTACCAGCACGTAACAGAAGAGGATGAAGAAGAAAAGAACAGAAGAAGAAAGGCCAGGGAGCATATGCCTCTGGAGACTCTGCACCAGCCGCAGCTTCCACCTCTTGCAGCAGAGAGCTGCTCCTGCTTCCATCGGGACTTTATGGCAGAGAGATTGAACAGGGACTGGAGAGCCTTGGGCTCTTTGCCTTTGGAGCCTGACGTGCCTTCACAAGAAACAACTTTACAGCAGCCAGCAATTGCTCTGCTCCTTGAAGATCTAAAGCCATAAACAATCCTGACACCCAGTCCCTGTCTCTGTCCCTATTCCCAGTCCCTGTCCCCATTCCCCATCCCATTCTCAGTCTTGGTCTCGATCCTGTAGTTCCAGACCCTGTCCCTTATTTCTTGTTCCCTTCATGCTCTCAGATTTGTATTCCAGCTCCCTGTCCCTATTCTATCAGCCAAATTCCTGGTCCCTGTCTTCCTTTCAGTCCCATTTCCACACCTGGTCCCATTCTCAGTCCCACTGTATTATTCCCATTGCCATTCCCAGTCCCTGAACACATTCCCTGTCCCTGTCCCCTTTCCTAGTCCCATTCCCAATTCTGTTCCCTATCCCTGTCTCATATTCTTCGTCTTGGTCCCTGTTGAGGTCCCTGTCCTCATGACAAGTGCAGAATTCCCAGTCCCTGACCGCATTCCCATTCCCTGTCCCCATTCCTGGTCCCCGCCCCATTCTAGGTCTGCATTGTTATAAATTTATCTGTTATAAATAGATCAACTCCAATAAATGGAATCAAAGAATTTATTGATCGAGCAGCAATAAGCAAATCAGCGCTGGGGTCCGGGGAGTCTCCGCTCCACCAGTGGCGCGCACCCCACTCCGTGTCAGTCCCTCTGTTATTTTCATCTACTCCCTTGTCCCTGCCTTTCAGCATCTTCTCACGTTCTTTCTGTGTCTGTACAGCCAGTTGCTGGGGGCTCTTCTGGCTCCTGGTGGTCATGGGGAGGAAGGCTGTGGTCTTCTTCTCTTAGCCATTGGTTGACTTTTTCCTATCTTTTTTTTTCAATCATCCACACACTGGACACAGACACATACAGATGTTTATGGCTATTTGAGATATAATCTTTCAGCTAGCTTAAGCAAGTCTCAGTGGTCTTTTGGAAATGTTCCCTAATTTAGCAATGTTTGATTAGCAAAGTCTTACACGTACTCTGTTACAATTCCCCCTTTTTATCATTTTTGCTGATCAAATCTTTGCAATTCTGCGTGGCTCAGTTCTAACCCTTCATCCTGTATAGGCTCATACTGTGCTCTTACCAACATTAAGTGCAGGGCTTCCAGCTTTCTTTTGACTATTGAATGATTTTGTTAAAAATACATGGTCCAAAGGTCAACACTAAAATCACCAATATTAGGGGTCCTGCAGTAGTGGACAGCAGGGTAGTTAGCCATGGAGAATGGTTAAACCAGGACTCATACCAGCTCTGCTGCAGTTCTATTTCTTGTTTTTGTTTCTCTAGGCCCTCCCAGAGTTCAGTCATGGTATCCCTAACAACTCCACTATGGTCTGCATAAACACAACACTGTTCCCCTAGTGCAGCACATAATCCTCCTTGTAAAAACATAAGGTCAAGTCCCCTATGGTTTTGCAATGCTATTTCTGACAGCGATCTTAACCATTTTTCTAATGCACTGATTGATTTTTCAATTGGAATTACGTCCTTATCTACAGCTATTCCAAGTGATTGAAACTTTTGGTTCTGCTGCACAAGTGAGGTTATCCCTGTCCCTGCAGCTGCAATTCCTACAGCCATCAGGGTGGCTATAGTCAAAGTGATAAATGGTTCTCGTTTTTGTAATTGATGGTTTGGAGAGTTCTGATTATCATACACAAATTCTTCAGGGTGGTATGTGACTCTGGGAATAATCATCACTTGTCCTGTTTGGATTATTCCCCCGCTGCATTCTCTCTTGGGAGGTATACATTTTTTTGGTTTCCATTCTACACTTAGAGCTTTATTTCTTCCTGCTCCTGGATTCCAGTGTGATGTAATTGTTTCACATCCCCAGTGTGCACAATAATACTGTCCAGGGCTATTACAATACCCTTGTCTGCGGTTGGAGCTAGGACAGAAATAGAATCCTTTCAGATTTGAGCAAGGGCATATGGACACTATTTGGCACAGAGTGATCGTGAAACTAGGTGCTCCAGGAGTTGTAATAGTCTGTATCACATGTTGATATTCCTACCTAATTAAGCACCACTTAAATGGTTGATGGAGGTTACCTTCTGCCCACGCTCCCTTTTCCCATATGCAGCCAAAAATGATTATCAATTACATAAAGTAAAAGAAAAGTGGTGGATTCCTTTTCTTAATTAAAATTCCCCTTGCTGGTTCCCATAATGCTGTAATTTTGACCTCAGTTTCTGTGCCTCCCTTAGGTGAAAGGCTGGGGGATTTTGTGGTCAGGGTCCATAGGATGTGTTTGTGCTGACCCCTGGGGCTTTCCAGCATTCTCCACTTCCTTACGTCTCTGCCTCCTTCACCTACACGTTTTCCTTAAGCAAGTTTCAGTGGTCTTTTGGCCGTGTTCCCTAATTTAGGAAGGTTTGATTAGCAAAGCCTTACACATACTCTGTTACACCGGGAGTGATTGCGACTGTACTGGGGGCAACTGGGAGAACTGGGAACACACTGGACAAAAGCTGGAGGAACTGGCAGCAAGTGGGACCCTGCTGGGGGCAAATTGTATCATCAGAGGGAATGACTGGGTTCATACTGGGAGCAACAGGGATCCCGCAGGCACCGAGGGGAAGTGACCAGGATCATACTGGGAGTGACCGGGCTCATACTGGGAGCAGCCATTCCCGGCACTGGGACCCCCGAACCCCTTTGTGGCCATCGCGCCCCTCCAGCCCCAGCACCCCCGCCGGGGTCCCGGCAATCCCAGGGGTCCCTCCCCCCTCTCGGGGTCCCGCTTTGGGGTTCTGGGGCTCTCCTCTCTCTGGGGTCCTGCTCAGGGAAGCCGCGGCTCTCCCGGGGCTCCCCCAATCCGATGTCCCCCCGCCGATGCCGCCGGCCCCGCGCGGTCCCCACGGGCCCCGGCAGAGCTCGCAGGGCCCGGCCCGGGAAGCCCAACCCCCATTGCGAGGAGACCCGCATCCCCCCGCCCCCGCCGGGGCTCTGCCACCACCGGGACCCCCAAAAACACCTCCCGGGGACCCCCCGATGTCCCCCCGAGGGGCATCTTTGGCTCGGCTCTGGAGCGCCGCAAGCTCCAAACATCGCGCCGCCCGCACCGGCTAAAGTTATGAAACAGGGAGCCCCAAATATATTTCGTGTCAGCTCCAAATACCCCTCCCCTCTTAAAAAAAACCACCCAGGATATTTGGGGTGAGCTCCCCCTCCCCGGGCACCTGCGGGATGCGGGGGGCGATGGTCTGGGGGCAAAGGAGCTGCGGATACAGAGAGCGGGGAATGCACGTGGTGCCTCCTCTCGATCCTCCTTATCCTTCCTCCTCCGTCTCTCCTCTTCCTCCTCTTTTTCCCCTTCCTCCGACCCTCTGGCCACGTGGCCAGGCCGGGACACAAAGGGAAAGGGATGGGTCAACCCCAAACTGAGCGAGGAGGAGCAGAGGTTTGGGGGGAACAATGGTAAAGAAGTGCGATAGGGGGGATAGAGGGAAGTGGGACCCACTGAGGGTCCCCCCGTTAACCCCACGACCCCCAAGCCCCGTCCCAGCCCCCCCAGTTCCTTCCGCACCCCCGGCTGAGTGGGGGGCTCAGCCCAGGACCCGTCGGCGTTCGGGGCTCCCCCGAGTGCAGCGAAAGGGAGAGTTCCCGGCTCGGAGCGGCCCCAGCACAGGAGGGGATCCTGGCCCTCTGTGAGGACGTTTAAGGCTCTTCAGGTCCATTTGAAGAGGAATTGTTCTCTTTTTGAGGTTTTTTTGAGGGGGAATCACACCAGTACAAGGGTGCTTTTTCCTCCCCATTTTAGGGTGTTTGTGGGGCCACAGCCCCAAAGGCCCCTTTTAAGGGGGGATCATGACGGCTGAAAGTGACATTTGTAGGAGAGCCCCTCTACAACCCCCTGTAGGGGATGTTTTGTCCCCCAGGGTGGATTTTAGGGATTGTCTCTACCATCGCTGCTTTAAAGAGCCGTCAATTGGAAGCCCCATTGAAACTGCACTTAAAAGAGCAACACCATTCCCGTTAATTCCGGCAGCAGAGCCCCGGGGATTTGGGGTTCCCGGGAGGTTTTGGGGGTACCTGGGCGATGCCGGTGACAGAGCTGGGACCCCGTGCCGGGTATGAACCTTCTCACTGTGCTGGGGCAGCGCCAGCGTGTTCAGGGAGATCCTGGGGGGACCGGGGGGTTCTCTGCAAATCCCATGGGACCCCAAGTGCTAAGGGACCCCCCTGAACTCCCCTCAGCGCTGGATCTGCTGCAAGCATCTCACCCAAAACCCTGAGAACTGTGATGAGTGACAGTCTGGGAGTGTTTCTCACTGTCTGCCGCACTGCACACAACGCCCCAGGCAGAGCACTCCAGGAGGGAACTTCCATGGGATTGTTCTACTTTAGGTTTCATCCCTGCCATATTTCCAGAGACATTCCTGGCAGGTGTGCCCCAGGTCATGTGTGAATTGCTCAGCCTCGATCTCCTCAGTTTCCCAGCACCTCTTGGTGACCTGGGCAGCGCCGGCGGCCACCACGAATGTCCCGGATCGCAGCTGGAAGGAGAGGAATTCCCGGCCGTCCTTGGCGAGCCCATTGGATCTGCGGACGCTGGCGTGGGACAGGAGGGTACAGGCGGAAACCTCCTGCAGCAGGGGTTCCCTGTATGCAGCAAAGGGAGCTCCAAGGGTCCCCGGTGTCCCCACCTGCAGCACAGGGCGGGGAAAGCCGGGATGGCCGGGAATAGGGGTCAAGGGTGTCCCCAGTGTTGAGGGAAGGACGGGCTGGGTGCTGGGAAAAGCAGGAATAGGGGTTCAGGGGGTCAAGGAAAAGGAGATTCTGCGGGCCAGGAGAAACAGGATGGCCGGGAAAGGGGTGCTGGGGTTACTGGTGCCGGGTAAGGGGGTGCAGGGTGGAACGCATGGCCGGGAATGGGGGTTCAGGGGGATCAAGGAACCCGGGAATGGGGATGTAGGGGTCTCTCCGTGCTCCGGAATGGGCGATCAAAGAGTCCCGGGGCCGGGGGTCCCCCCTCAGCTCTGGCCGCCCCCCGGGGCCCCCAGGAGCGCCCCAGCCCCAGCGCTGGAGCCATGGCGCTGCTCGGCTGCAGCCCCGCCCCTGAGCAGCCTCCAGCCCTGCCATTGGCCCCGCTCTTTCCTGTCAGCCAATGGCAGCCCGAGTGTTCAAAGGCGTCACCGGTCGCTGGGCAGATCCCGGCATTGCCGCCGGCTGCGGAAGGGAGAAGCCACAGCGTCAGAGGGAGCGCGGGGGGAGGGCACGGGGCAATTCCCGGGAATTCCCCTGGATCCCCTCCCGGGATCCCCCGGGACCCTCCTCGGCCGCGCCCTGCGGGACCCCCGGGCCGGGCTGTGCTCAGCTCCCGGGGCCTGCGCTCCAGCTCCGCCTGCAACCCGCCGCCTCCGGCCCAAAGCGGGGCAAGCACCGCCAGCCGCGGATCCATTTTTTCCTGCGCTGCGGCTCCGAGCCCCGGCGGAGCAGGACTGGGCGCTGCGACTGCGAGCCCTGATTGCCAATCTCCTTCTCTCGCTTTCTCCTGTTCTCTCCCTTTGCTGTGGGTGATCATCAATCCCAGAGCGGCCGGAGAGCTCCGTGCCCAGGTCGGGTTTCCCAGGAAAGGGAGGCCTGGGGGTGAAGTGCCCTGGGCCAGCCGGGAATGGGAGTCCCGTGATCCCGAAGTTAAAAATAACCAGAACCGAAGCTTTTAACTACGCAACTCTTTATTACTACAAGCAGCAGAGAAGCTAAGGAAACATTCATATGGTGGTACTGCCGCCTGGCTACACCCAAAAATAAGTACCCCCCCACACCCTGGGAACACTCACAGAATGGAAGGAGGGTTGCAGGTTTATAAAAGTGCCCATGGACTTACTGTGTCTCGTGTTGTTTAGGGCTGTTTGTATGTTAAGTTGCTTTTCATGAGATGGTGAGCTCAGAACTGGAGGACGAAGGCAATTTTTAGCAGCTGGTCCTGTAGCTGACTATATGGTGTCCGGAGGGTTCCCGAATCTTGTATTGGCTCCCTGTTCCAGGGGCTTTTTCTCTTCAAGGGAACTCCCCTGAAGAGTGGTGTTTTGGGAGCTTTGCGATTTTACATGTTGGGCGCGTTCTTTCAATTGATGGACAGGAGGGGAGCAGCAGCAGCCAGGCCAGAAATGAGGTAGGGGAGAGGGTGAAGTGGGAAGTAACAGGGAACAAACTGGAACTGGGAATACAACAAACTGGATTTAAGGAAGGGAATACAACAACCGGATTAAAGAATGAACTGGGGTCATACAGAACAGTGTATCACATGATAAGGTAAGTGACAATTCCAACTCTCTAACAATCCTTATTTACAGCCTTCAGGGCAGATCATTTATCACAGTGCTGCAGCTTAATATTAAATCTGGTTTTTGCTGATCCCGTGCTGGGGATTTTTCAAATGCTCTCAGCCCCTGGCTCATAACAGGGTGAAGGAGCCCTGGCCCAGGCTCTGGCCCTGGGACACGGGGACGCTGCTGGGGGGTCCATGTCCCCCTGTGCCACCCCCAGGGCCCGGCCCCACATCCCCGTGTCAGACTCTGGGGTCGATCTCGTGGAACATCCTCTGGGGGAGGCTGCAGCATGGGGGGCGGGGGGACCTGGGGGGACAGGGGACCCCCCTGTGCACGAGCAGTGTTGGACTGTGAGGGGGGAACGGGACAGAGTGACCTCCCCAGTGACCTCACACAGCCCTGGGATGTCACACAGCTCTGTGATGTCACACAACATCCTATGATGTCACAAAGTCGTTGTGATGTCACACGGCACCCTATGATGTCACACAGCACCCTGTGATGTCACACAGAACCCTATGATGTCACACAGCTCTGTGATGTCACACAGCACCCTATGATGTCACACAACACCCCATGATGTCACACAGCCCCTGTGATGTCATACAGCACCCTATGATGTCACACAGTCATTGTGATGTCACACAGCCCTGTGGTGTCCCATAACCCATGTGATGTCACACAGCACCCTGTGATGTCACACAATCTTTGTGATGTCACACAGCCCCCAGTGATGTCACACAACCCCTGTGATGTCACATTGCCTTGTGATGTCACACAGCCTCTGTGATCTGTGAAGTCACAGTCATTGCTGTGATGTCACACAATCTGCCCTGGGATGTCACACGGCCATTCTGTGATGTCACATCCTGCTCCAGAATGTCACAGCCCCTCTCTGATGTCACATAGCCACCCTGTGATGGCAGAACACGCTCTCTGATGCCACAGCCTTCTCTGGGACATCACACAGCTGCTCTGTAATGTCACAGCCTGCTGTCTGATATCACAGAGCCACCCTCTATGATGGCACAGTCTCCTCTGTGACCTCACTGCCCTCTCTATGGTGTCACACAACCGTCCAGTGCTGTCACTATTGCCCACTCAGCAATATCACAGCCTGTTCTGTGATGTCACAGCCCAATCTGTGACCTCACACAACACACCCTGTGCTGTCACACAGCCCCTTTCTGACATCACAGCTGCTCTCTGGCTCCATGACACAGCCACAGAGGTGCTGCTGTGCCACAGCCCCTCTGGAACATGACACAGGCCCTGCCAGTGCTGAGCACTGTGAGCTCTGCCTGTGCCCTGCTCATGTCCCTGCCATGCCCTGGCAGTGCCCCAGCCCTGCTGGGCTGTCACAGGAGCTGTTCCTGGGCAGAGCTGTCTCTCTGCAGCGCTGCCCTTGCCAGGAGCTGCCTCTGTGCTGGAGCCTGGCCCAGCTCAGCAGCACAGGCACAGCACAAGGACTTGAATCACCCTCTCGGGGCTTTGTGCTCTTTGCATCAGAAGGAAGGAAATAAACAGAAAAATAATAAAGCAAAATAATCACAACAAAATTGATTAGAACAATTTTTCAAACAAATCACAATCATATTAGCTAAAATAACTTTCAAACAATTAAAATTAGAACAAATCAATAAAATAGCATCCAAACAATTAAAATTCAAACAATTAAAATTAAAACAAATCACTATCAATTATAATATGTTTTTATGATTAAAACAATTATTTTTCAAAACCAGTTTCTATCAAAAGTTTAACATTACTAAAACTAATCATACCAATCATTACAAGCAACAAACAATTCTAATCAGTTTGCTGTTAAAGGCCTGACTTTTCCTGCTCATGTAATTTGTCTGGTGTCAATAACTTTAGGGGTATCTTTAGCAGATGGAGTAGTGATCAAATTATGTGTTTCCATTGTTGATGCCAATTGTGTCAGCAGTTTTACCATTGTCCAATTCATGATGTATAGAATGACTGACAAAACAAAACTGATTAAAACCAAAATCAAAAGCACAACAATGGGATGACACAATTTGTTTAGGATGCCGGTAGCAGTAGGTGACCACCCAAAAAGAGTATCCCACCACCTGGGTTCAGCATCCCCTTTTACCCTTTCTAAAACCCGATGTATTTCTCTCACATCGTGAGGAACTGTCACCAGGGTCTTATGCCCGTTTTTCTTGATTTTTTCCAAGATTCCAATTAAGTCCTGGTGAAGCATCAATTGTTTAATCAAAGTGAGGTTCATCCCGATGGGAGCAGGCACTAACTGATGAATCAGTGTAAAATTGGATTGCAAAAGGTGATGAGACATAACTGGAACAGTGTAAGAAAAGCCCATGATTGTGGTAAAATTACAAACACAAAAATTTAAATTAATTTTAGATCCACTGTTACATTTTCTACAAACACTAAGTTGCAAGCAGTTCTTACACACACACACACATCCATTTCCTATGTACACTAGCACTGTTGCAGGAGTCTCATCAAGGTGTATTTCAAAATGACAGATATTTTGCTCTGTGTCTAAACAGATGTCTTGGGCCACAATGGCATTGCTTTCACAAATGAAACCCTGTTGCTCCCGAACAACACAAGATTCCAAATTAACAGTTTGCCATTTCTCACCAATTTGATGGGCCCATTCTCTATGCTTGAAAGGATAGAGAAGAGTTCCATCGTGATTCAATCCTAATGCAATGATGGGGTGTATCAAATGCACTGAAGCGTTGCATATTGTCAACACAAAGGCTGTGGATGTGTTTGTGCTGGGGTTGTAGGTAAAGTTTACCAAATTCCACCAGGACTGAAGCTTCCTTTCAAAATCATTAGCATTGTCCCAAATTATTGTCTGGATTTCAGTAGGGAAGATGCCTTCTTCCCCTTCCCTTATAATTGAGGCAACAACTGTTTGCATCCAAAGCTGTGCCTGGATACAGCTGAGGGCTAAGGAGATGTTTTGAGCAGTACCAAGAGCATCAATTATCAATTTATGATCATTTACATTTGTTGTTTCCCAATTTGGTAAAATGTTTGATAATAGCCACTGTTGCGTCCCCAGAGCTGTTAAAGAGGACTGCAGAGGTTGTTTCAATTTGGTCAGGTCTCTGGTGGTGGCAACCAATTTATTCATTAATACCTCTGAATCAATGATATTTAAAATTCCCAATCCTGTTCCCACAACACCGGTTATGTCTCTTGTTTGTTTCTTGAAAGGATCCTCCTGGTTTTGCAACCAGGTTGTTTGTTCACGCCAAGAAAAGGTGAACAAGCTGGCTGAATTACTGAGACATTGTTTTGCATTGGCAATTTGACTTTTGTAAAAGACCATGCCGAATTAAGCAATATTTTCTGTTGGCCAGTTTTCCGAATTACCCAAGGTCCAATCTCAAAAATTTTTGGCTTAGTGGTTGGGTAGTAGGTGTTACAACATTAACATTGAATTCCCTTTTATATTTTGTATTGTTTTTCCCACACATAATTTTTTTTTGGAAAATTGTACAACAGTTCAACTTTGATTTTAAATTTTCACAAAATAAAACACAGCTGTAAGGTCCTGTACCTTAACTGTATACAAGTTTGATGAGGGATTCAGCAATTAATCTTCACGTTCCATGGTGTTATTCTGTAAAAAGCAAACACAACAGAATCTGCCACAAAGAGGCAGGGGGTTAAAATGATGGAACTATGCAGACAGAAATTCTTTTAAATTCCCAATCATTTTGCTACAAAGAAGGAAGCCACTCTGTACCTCCTTTAAACACAGCATGAGAGTCAGTGTAGTTGCAAACAAAGGAGGCACTCCACACTTCAAGCTGGAAAACACCCCAAATAACCATCAGCACTCCAAGCCAAGAGCCACCCCGTCCCCCAGCAATAATTTGCTCAGCAGAAGCATTAGTGAATGAAGAATTAGTGAACAAAGATTGTTTGGGGGAGAAAGCAGAGGCTACTTTAATTACTGGGTCAGGTCTGTCATTGCTGTTGCCCAAGTTCTCAATTTCTGCTATTGCCAGATTTTTTACAGTTCCTTCTGTTACTGAGGATTTCTGGGCCACTCTGTCAGGGGGGGGCAGTCCCAGTCTTCCAAAACTTCACTTCCTGAGAAGGTTTTTGAATTTTTTCTGAGGCAATTTGCAAGTTAGGGCTTTCTAGGTGTGAAACTATTTTCTGTTGCACATCCCTCACTTCTTTTTCTTCTCCTCCTATCAATACATCATGTATGTATTGGTACACAGCTACAGTGTCAGGTTTGGGTTTTTGGATTGACCATACAGGAGAGTTTTGCAAGTCCTGTATAACCGGTTTGATCTCTACTTTGGCACCAGAGGGAGAAGGGTATTGTTTTACATTTACAGGTAATTGCATAGGTGATTTATGGCCAGCAGTGAATTTTATTTCATGTATAATTTGCAAGCAGGCAGCTTTTTGAATGTTTTTAGGAGTTGGTCGGGGGTAGCAACTAAAGCTACAAGGTCTCCCCTTTCCAAAGTGTAAAGCCCCCCTGCCCAAAAACCAGCATGCTGAGTTCGGGACTGTGGAACACGAGCGTTTCCAGTTGTTAAGAAAACTCCAGGCCCCCAGTATCCACTGGCTTCTTGTTCACTTAATTAAATTTGATCTCCTCCAGTGAGTGAAACTCCAAAAACATACTCAGTCTCAGATTCTTGGGGAAGACGTGAGTATTCTTTCTTTAATTTGGCCAATTCAGTAGCAGTGTATGGTATTTCTTTGGAGGTTAAGTGGGGGTCAAAATCCTCCTTGTTCACGTGTCTATATTCCGTTTTAACAAGAAGTCTCATTTTAGAGCAGCAATTTTCCCCACTATTTTGTACATGTACTAGTTCTCTCTGGGGTATATCTGCTTTATGTGGTATGTTTCCTTTTCTTCTGTTTTATTAGGTGTATCTGCATGTTGTGAGGCATGTGATAGTTGCAGCAAATAGTTGTGGTTTCTTTCCTGCTCTAGTTGGTTTTGCAGAGTTTCTATTTGATTTGTTTTCTGTTCTAGTTGGTTTTCCAGAGATTCTACCTGATTTGTTTTCTCCTGTAATTGTTTTTGCAAAGCTTCCACCAGGTTTTGCAAGGAGTCTATCACTTCAATTTCCTCATTCACTAGTTTAAAATGAGATTCTACAGCAGCTGAAAGACAAGCGCGTAGAACTGATCAAAGTGTGGTTTTATTTTTCTTGCTCAGTTTGAATTTTGTTTCATGTTGCAAAGAATGTATCCTATCAATCACATTTTCTAAATTAAACCAATTACTGTGTGCCCAGTCTTCGCCCCCTTGGGAGGGTCTGGCATTATACTTAGCTAGTAAAGCATAAAATGCAGCTTTATCATTTTCAGACATTTTTACGAAGGGACTAAAACCACTCTCAGGGAGACACACTTAAAGTTACACAAAAAGCACAGCTGAAACTGTGAATCCCTTCTCTTCCCTGGAGCGGGTGAAGACACACTGCTTGGGAGGTACTAACTTAATTACAGAAACAACCTGTCTCTTCGCGATCCCAAGTAGTCAAATACAACTATGCAACAACTAAATATATAATTATAATAAAAATATAATAAATAAATAATTATATAAATAACAATATTCTGTGAGTTACGATTATGTGCGAGGGGGAAAAACCACTTCAGTGAGGTCAAGACTTAACACCCAGACTTCTTCTGGGGACAACCCTGTGTCGTCCCTGGGTGGCTGAGGAGACCAAACTGCTTGGAAGGTTCTCTTTAGTTGCACAATGTGTGTCTCCTCAACTACACCAAGCAGCAAACAACAAAAAACACAAGTCCCATCTTTTGCTCAGTTGAGATCCTTTCAAAAAAATTCTCCGATAACTGAAACTGAGTTGATTATCCACCTGGGTCTGTGTGCAGATTGCGGGAAGAACCCAATACCGCCTCCCTTGCTTTCTAACACTGTTCAGTCCTTATGGCACTGACAGGCTAGGTGAGGCTGAAATGGCACAGGTCTTCCCCTGGTACAAAGTGCACAGAAACCCCAACTCCTCCAGTATCGGGAATCCAATTGCCGACTACGCCAAATAATGTCACGGTCCACCCAACCCGAGTGGGAGTGGTGACTGGTTCCTTTATGGATCTCAGAGCGCAAAAGACACAGCAGGGACAAAACCACTTTACTTCTACAGAAATGCACTTTATTTTGTGCTAACCAAAATGCGATAGTGGGACAGAGAGAGAGAGAGATTGAGAGAGAGAAAGGGGACTCGAGATTATAGCTACCAGCACCCCGTGACTAGTTGTCATGAGAAACCAGTCCTGGTGGGCATCACCTGCGGAACAGTCACTTGGCGTTCCTCCCATCCCTGGCCAGCGCAGGCCTCAGGCGAGGGTCGTTGGGCAGAAACAGACGAGAGGCTGAGATGGACTCTCACACCTTGGAGAAGGCTTGAACAATTAAAGCATAAAAGTGAAACAGATATAAAACAAGAATAAAAGTTTGCAGTTTAAGAAAAAATATATTTTAAGCAAACAGAAATATGTAATTTGTAAGCAAAGCAATATATTAAAGAAGATAATAAAAGACTTTAAAGTTTAGTAATAGAACCTGTTATAAAGTTAGTTAAAATTTTTAGATATATTCATCTCAGTTTGTGAAGTGTTATACGATTGACTGAAAAATGACGCATTTTGGCAAAGCCGTGAAAGGCAAAACAATAAATGATTGGTATAAAAAGACACGAGCAAGCTTTGTAGAAGTATTTGATAGGCTAAAAACTAACATAAGGCATTATAACTGAGAATGAGGCAGCTTCTGTTAGAGCGTTGGATATAGCACCATTAATATCTCACCATTCTATGAGACTGATGCCATAAGGCAATAAACCATCTTTTACAATATCTCTCATTTGCCCTGTTCCTCATAGTATTTATATCCCAATACTGTGGTACCAAGGAGACCCCTGTGACACTGCAAGGCCTCATGGAAGAAAGAGGCGCCCGTTGTGACACACCAGGGAATCGTGCAGACAAGAGGCCATTGTGACACTTCATAATGGAGACTGTTGAGACACTGCAGTCTTGTGGAACCATGGGGCCATTGTGTCATTGTGCAATCCCATGGAACCAAGGAAAGCAGTCTGACACTGCAAGGCCTCATGGAAACAAGGGACCATTGTGACACTGTGAAGCCCCATGGAAACAAGAGGCCAGTGTGACACAGCTGAGCCTCATGGAACCGAGGATGCAATATGACACTCCCATTGTGACACTACAAGGCCCCATGGAAACAAGGGAACAGGTAACAGGTCTGTTTGGCTTGGCCTGACTGGTCCAACTTCCCTTGGCATGTTGAGGGTCTTTTCTCATGTGCCCCTGAAACACTGGGGCCCTGGGCTTTCTTTCAAAAGGAAAATAATTGCCCTTCTGACTCAAGCATCCATGACCAAAGTGGGATTCCCCCTTCAAAATTCCCAATATCCAGGGATTGCTCCTACACAAAAGCTGCCATTAGCAACAAGTCTGGCTGCCCTTGTCTACCTGGGGACCAGGTCTCACCTGCCTTCAAACCCTGGGGCTCAGTGCTTTCCTTCATATGGAAGAGAAACGTCCCTCTTGGCACAGGCACCTATGGCCAAACTAAGTACTTTCCCCCCAAAATTCCTATCCCTAAGAGTTTCTCTCAGACAAAAGTTGCCGGGACACATAGGTCTGGCTGACCTTGGCCTCTGGTGGTCACCTCTATTCTGCCCTGAAACACTGGGGCTCCATGCTTTCCTTCCTGTGGAAAAGAACCATCCTTCTTCTCTAGGTGCCCACAGCCAAAATTGGGATTCCACCTCCAGAAGTCCTATATCCAAAGATTTCTCCTACACAAAAGCTGCCATTACAGACATGTCTGGCTGGCCTTGGCCTCCATGGAATCAAGGCACCATTGTGAAACTGTAGGGCACAATGAATCAAAGGGATCATTGTAAAACTGCAAGGTAACAAGGATCTAAAGGACCATTGTGACACTCTGGGGACCCTGTTGAACCAAAGACATCACTGTGATACTGCTGGGCCACATAGTCGCAGGGGGCCAGTGAGCAGCAGCAGGGCTGTGTGGAACCAAGAAGCCGTGGTTGCATTACAGGGCCTTGTGCAGCTAAAGCGCCGTTGTGATCCTACAGGGCACCGTGGATCCATGGAGACTACTGTGGCATTGCAAGGCCCCGTGGAATCATGGAGACCATTGTGACACTGTGGGACCCCATGGAACCAAAGGGAAGATGGAACAGGTCTGGCTCATTTGGCCTCCCATGGACCACCTGGCAGGTCTGGCAGATCCTGGCATGTTGAGGGTTGCTTCTCATCAGTCCCAGGAGCACTGGGGCCCTGTGCTTTTCTTTCTATGGAAAAGAAACCTCCCCCATTCCTGATGAGCATGGCTGAAATTGGACTTACCTTAAAAAATTCCTTGTATTCAAGGATTTTTCCCAGACAAAAGGTGTCAGCACAGCCTCTGGTGGTCACCTCTCATCTAGTCCTGAGACACTCGGGCACTGCTTCTTTCCACCTATGGAAATGAACCAAACTTCTCGTCCAGGGGCCATGACTAAAATTGTGATTTGGCCTCCAAAATTCTATCTATGCAAGGATTGTTCCCATACAAAAGTAGCAAGAACAAACAAGCCTGGCTAGCCTTGTTCTTCTGCTAAATTCCTTATACTACTAGGAGAATGTTTTCATTTGCCAACACCTTGGAGAGGGCCCAGAGACATCCCAAGGTGGGGTTTGGCGGCTGCAAGAACATGATTACTGCATAGGGGCAAAGGAACTCTGTGCTCAGTGGAGTGGAGTCTGAGGACAGCTGATGAGAGACCTGGGAAAGATGGATGGATTGCTTCAGAGATGGTGGATCCTTTTGTCATAGCAGAGAACAACTGGAGAAACAAAGAATTGCTGTGCTCAGCACCAGAGACGCCTTTCCCTGCTTTGTCCCCACCTGCCATCAGTGCCTCCAGTGTTCTGCTCTAACTGAGACCTGAGGACACTTTCTCAGTTCTGGCCCTCACTGGGATCTAGTTAAATATGAGAAACTTCAGTGCTTCAATCTCACTTGGAGCTCTTGAGAAGGTTTTTGAGCACACTCTTTTAGGTACTAAATCTGATGCAAACAGCACCAAAGCCCCGAGAGGGTGATTCAAGTCCTTGTGCTGTGCCTGTGCTGCTGCCCGCCCCCGGTGCCGCAGCCTCCCCCAGAGGATGTTCCACGAGATCGACCCCAGAGCCTGACACGGGGACAGGGGCCGGGCCCTGGGGGTGGCACAGGGGGACAGGGACCCCCCAGCAGCGTCCCCGTGTCCCAGAGCCAGAGCCTGGGCCAGGGCTCCTTCACCCTGTTATGAGCCAGGGGCTGAGAGCATTTGAAAAATCCCCAGCACAGGATCAGCAAAAACCAGATTTAATATCAAGCTGCAGCACTGTGATAAATGATCTCCCCTGAAGGCTGTAAATAAGGTTTGTTAGAGAGTTGGAATTGTCACTTACCTTATCATGTGATACACTGTTCTGTATGACCCCAGTTCATTCTTTAATCCGGTTGTTGTATTCCCTTCCTTAAATCCAGTTTGTTGTATTCCCGGTTCCAGTTTGTTCCCTGTTACTTCCCACTTCGCCCTGTCCCCTGCCTCATTTCTGGCCTGGCTGCTGCTGCTCCCCTCCTGTCCATCAATTGAAAGAACGCGCCCAACGTGTAAAATCGCAAAGCTCCCGAAACACCACTCTTCAGGGGAGTTCCTTGAAGAGAAAAAGCCCCTGGAACAGCGAGCCAATACAAGATTCGGGAACTCTCCAGACACCATATAGTCAGCTACAGGACCAGCTGCTAAAAATTGCCTTCGTCCTCCAGTTGTGAGCTCACCATCTCATGAAAAGCGACTTTACATACAAACAGCCCTAAACAACACGAGACACAGTAAGTCCATGGGCACTCTTATAAACCTGCAACCTTCCTACCATTCTGTGAGTGTTCCCAGGGTGTGGGGGGGTACTTATTTTTGGGTGTGGCTAGGCAGCAGTACCACCATATGAATGTTCCGTTAGCTTCTCTGCTGCTTTTAGTAATAAAGAGTTCCGTAGTTAAAGGCTTCTGTTCTGGCTATTTTTAACTTCGGGATCACGGGACTCCCATTCCCGGCTGGCCCAGGGCCCCTCACCCCCAGGCCTCCCTTTCCTGGGAAACCCGACCTGGGCACGGGGCTTTCCGGCCGCTCTGGGATTGATGATCACCCACAGCAAAGGGAGAGAACAGGAGAAAGCGAGAGAAGGAGATTGGCAATCAGGGCTCGCAGTGGCAGCGCCCAGTCCTGCTCCGCCGGGGCTCGGAGCCGCAGCGCAGGAAAAAATGGATCCGCGGCTGGCGGTGCTTGCCCCGCTTTGGGCCGGAGGCGGCGGGTTGCAGGCGGAGCTGGAGCGCAGGCCCCGGGAGCTGAGCACAGCCCGGCCCGGGGGTCCCGCAGTGCGCGGCCGAGGAGGGTCCCGGGGGATCCCGGGAGGGGATCCAGGGGAATTCCCGGGAATTGCCCCGTGCCCGCCCCCCGCGCTCCCTCGGGCGCTGTGCCTTTTGCGTTCCGCAGCCGGCGGCAATGCCGGGATCTGCCCGGCGACCGGTGACGCTCTGAACACTCGGGCTGCCATTGGCTGACAGGAAAGAGCGGGGCCAATGGCGGGACCGGAGGCTGCTCAGGGGCGGGGCCGCAGCCGAGCAGCGCCATGGCTCCAGCGCTGGGGCTGGGGCGCTCCTGGGGGCCCCGGGGGGCGGCCAGAGCTGAGGGGGACCCCCGGCCCCGGGACTCTTTGATCGCCCATTCCGGAGCACGGAGAGACCCCTACATCCCCATTCCCGGGTTCCTTGATCCCCCCGAACCCCCATTCCCGGCCATGCGTTCCACCCTGCACCCCCTTATCCGGCACCAGTAACCCCAGCACCCCTTTCCCGGCCATCCTGTTTCTCCTGGCCCGCAGAATCTCCTTCTCCTTGACCCCCTGCACCCCAATTCCTGCCTTTCCCAACACCCAGCCCGTCCTTCCCTCAACACCGGGCACACCCTTGACTCCTATTCCCGGCCATCCCGGCTTTCCCCGCCCTGTGCTGGAGGAGGGGACACCGGGGACCCTTGGAGCTCCCTTTGCTGCATCCAGGGAACCCCTGCTGCAGGAGGTTTCCGCCTGTGCCCTCCTGTCCCACGCCAGCGTCCGCGGATCCCATGGGCTCGCCAAGGATGGCCGGGAATTCCTCTCCTTCCAGCTGCGATCCGGGACAGACATTCATGGTGGCCGCCGGCGCTGCCCAGGTCACCAAGAGGTGCTGGGAAACTGAGGAGATCGAGGCTGAGCAATTCACACATGACCTGGGGCGCACCTGCCAGGAATGTCTCTGGAAATATGGCAGGGATTAGACCAGAAGTGGAACAATCCCATGGAAGTTTCCTCCTGGAGTGCTCTGCCTGGGGTGTTCTGTGCAGTGCGGCAGACAGTGAGAAACACTCCTAGGCTGTCACTCATCACAGTTCTCAGGGTTTTGAGTGAGATGCTTGCAGCAGATCCAGCGCTGAGGGGAGTTCAGGGAGGTCCCTTAGCAATTGGGGTCCCATGGGATTTGCAGAGAACCCCCCGGTCCCCCCAGGATCTCCCTGAACACGCTGGCACTGCCCAAATGCAGTGAGAAGGTTCATACCCGGCACGGGGTCCCAGCTCTGTCACCGGCATCGCCCAAATACCCCCAAAACCTCCCGGGAACCCCAAAGCCCCCGGAGCTACGCTGCTGGAATCAACGGGAATGGTGTTGCACTTTTAAGTGCAGTTTCAGTGGGGCTTCCAATTGACGGCTCTTTAAAGCAGCGATGGTAGAGACAATCCCTAAAATCCACCCTGGGGGACAAAACATCCCCTACAGGGGGTTGTAGTGGGACTCCCCTACAAATGTCACTTTCAGCCGTCATGATTCCCCCTTAAAAGGGGCCTTGGGGCTGTATCCCACTAACACCCTAAAATGGGGAGGAAAAAGCACCCTTGTACTGGTGGGATTCCCCCCCAAAAAAACCTCAAAAAGAGAACAATTCCTCTTGAAATGGACCTGAAGAGCCTTAAATGCCCTCACAGAGGGACAGGATCCCCTCCCGTGCTGGGGCCGCTCCGAGCCGGGAACTCTCCCGTTCGCTGCACTCGAGGGAGCCCCAAACGACGACGGGTCCTGGGCTGAGCCCCCCACTCAGCCGGGGGTGCGGAGGGAACTGGGGGGGCTGGGACGGGGCTTGGGGGTCCTGGGGTTAACGGGGGGACCCTCAGTGGGTCCCACTTCCCACTGTCCCCCCTATCGCACTTCTTTACCATTGTTCCCCCCAAACCTCTGCTCCTCCTCGCTCAGTTTGGGGTTGACCCATCCCTTTCCCTTTGTGTCCCGGCCTGGCCACGTGGCCAGAGGGTCGGAGGAAGGGGAGGAAGAGGAGGAAGAGGAGAGACGGAGGAGGAAGGATAAGGAGGATCGAGAGGAGGCACCACGTGCATTCCCCGCTCTCTGTATCCGCAGCTCCTTCGCCCCCAGACCATCGCCCCCCGCATCCCGCAGGTGCCCGGGGAGGGGGAGCTCGCCCCAAATATCCTGGGTGGGTTTTTTTAAGAGGGATGGGGTATTTGGAGCTGACACGAAATATATTTGGGGCTCCCTGTTTCATTCTTTCTGCCGGTACGGGCGGCGCGATGTTTGGAGCTTGCAGCACTCCAGAGCCGAGCCGCAGATGCCCCTCGGGGGGACATCGGGGGGTCCCCGGGAGGTGTTTTTGGGGGTCTCGGTGGCGGCAGAGCCCGGGCGGGGGCGGGGGGATGCGGGTCTCCCCGCAATGGGGGTTGGGCTTCCCGGGCCGGGCCCTGCGAGCTCTGCCGGGGCCCGTGGGGACCGCGCGGGGCCGGCGGCATCGGCGGGGGGACACCGGATTGGGGGAGCCCCGGGAGAGCCGCGGCTTCCCTGAGCGGGACCCCAGAGAGAGGAGAGCCCCAGAACCCCAAAGCGGGACCCCGAGAGGGGGGAGGGACCCCTGGGATTGCCGGGACCCCGGCAGGGGTGCTGGGGCTGGAGGGGCGCGATGGCCGCAAAGGGGTTCGGGGGTCCCAGTGCCGGGAATGGCTGCTCCCAGTATGAGCCCGGTCACTCCCAGTATGATCCTGGTCACTCCCAGTATGATCCTGGTCACTTCCCCTCGGTGCCTGTGGGATCCCTGTTGCTCCCAGTATGAACCCAGTCATTCCCTCTGATGATACAATTTGCCCCCAGCAGGGTCCCACTTGCTGCCAGTTCCTCCAGCTTTTGTCCAGTGTGTTCCCAGTTCTCCCAGTTGCCCCCAGTACAGTCGCAATCACTCCCGGTGTAACAGAGTATGTGTAAGGCTTTGCTAATCAAACCTTCCTAAATTAGGGAACACGGCCAAAAGACCACTGAAACTTGCTTAAGGAAAACGTGTAGGTGAAGGAGGCAGAGACGTAAGGAAGTGGAGAATGCTGGAAAGCCCCAGGGGTCAGCACAAACACATCCTATGGACCCTGACCACAAAATCCCCCAGCCTTTCACCTAAGGGAGGCACAGAAACCGAGGTCAAAATTACAGCATTACGGGAACCAGCAAGGGGAATTTTAATTAAGAAAAGGAATCCACCACTTTTCTTTTACTTTATGTAATTGATAATCATTTTTGGCTGCATATGGGAAAAGGGAGCGTGGGCAGAAGGTAACCTCCATCAACCATTTAAGTGGTGCTTAATTAGATAGGAAGATCAACATGTGATACAGACTATTACAACTCCTGGAGCACCTAGTTTCACGATCACTCTGGGCCAAATAGTGCCCATAGGCCCATGCTCAAATCTGAAAGGATTCTATTTCTGTCCTAGCTCCAACCCCGGACAAGGGTATTGTAATAGCCCTGGACAGTATTATTGTGCACACTGGGGATGTGAAACAATTGCATCACACTGGAATCCAGGAGCAGGAAGAAATAAAGCTCTTAGTGTAGAATGGAAACCAAAAAAATGTATACCTCCCAAGAGAGAAAACAGCGGGGGAATAATCCAAACAGGACAAGTGATGATTATTCCCAGAATCACATACCACCCTGAAGAATTTGTGTATGATTATCAGAACTCTCCAAACCATTAATTACAAAAACAAGAACCATTTATCACTTTGACTATAGCCACCCTGATGGCTGTAGGAATTGCAGCTGCAGGGACAGGGATAACCTCACTTGTGCAGGAGAACCAAAAGTTTCAATCACTTGGAATAGCTGTAGATAAGGATGTAATTCCAATTGAAAAATCAATCAGTGCATTAGAAAAATGGTTAAGATCACTGTCAGAAGTAGTATTGCAAAACCATAGGGGACTTGACCTTATGTTTTTACAACAAGGAGGATTATGTGCTGCACTAGGGGAACAGTGTTGTGTTTAAGCAGACCATAGTGGAGTTGTTAGGGATACCATGACTGAACTCTGGGAGGGCCTAGAGAAACAAAAACAAGAAATAGAACTGCAGCAGAGCTGGTATGAGTCCTGGTTTAACCATTCTCCATGGCTAACTACCCTACTGTCCACTATTGCAGGACCCCTAATATTGGTGATTTTAGTGTTGACCTTTGGACCATGTATTTTTAACAAAATCATTCAATAGTCAAAAGAAAGCTGGAAGCCCTGCACTTAATGTTGGTAAGAGCACAGTATGAGCCTATACAGGATGAAGGGTTAGAACTGAGCCATGCAGAATTGCAAAGATTTGATCAGCAAAGTGATAAAAAGGGGGAATTTTAACAGAGTACGTGTAAGACTTTGCTAATCAAACATTGCTAAATTAGGGAACAGGGCCAAAAGACCACTGAGACTTGCTTAAGTTAGCTGAAAGATTATGTCTGTAATAACCACAAACATCTGTATGTGTATGTGATCAGTTTGTGGATGCTTGCAAAAAAAGATAGGAAAAAGTTGACCAATGGCTAAGAGAAGAAGACCACAGCCTTCCTCCCCATGACCACCAGGAGCCAGAAGAGCCCCCAGCAACTGGCTGTGCAGACACAGAAAGAACGTGAGAAGATGCTGAAAGGCACAGACACGGGAGAAGATGAAAATAACAGAGGGACTGACACGGAGTGGGGTGCGCGCCGCTGGTGGAGCGGAGACTCCCCAGACCCCAGCGCTGATTTGCTTATTGCTGCTTGCTCAATAAATTCTTTATTGATTCCATTTATTGGAGTTGATTAATTTATTACAGATAAATTTATAACGATGCAGACCTAGAATGGGGCATGAATCGGGAATGGGGACAGGGAATGGGAATGCAGTCAGGGACTGGGAATTCTGCACTTGTCATGAGGACAGGGACCTCGACAGGGACCAAGACCTGGAATATGAGACAGGGATAGGGAATGGAATTGGGAATGGGACTAGGAAAGGGGACAGGGAATGTGTTCAGGGACCATGAACGCCGATGGGAATAATGCAGTGGGACTGAGAATGGGACCAGGTGTGGGAAGGGGACTGGAAGGAGGACAGGGACCAGGAATTTGGCTGATAGAATGGGGACAGGGAGCTGGACTACAAGACTGAGAGCGTGAAGGGAACAAGGAATAAGGGACAGGGTCTGGAACTACAGGATCGAGACCAAGACTGAGAATGGGACGGGGAATGGGGACAGGGACTGGGAATGGGGACAGGGATCAGGACTGGCACCGGCTGTGGGGATTGGTTGTGGCTTTAGATCTTCCCAGAGCAGAGCAGCTGCTGGCTGCTGTAAAGTTGTTTCTTGTCAAGGCACGTCAGGCTCCAAAGGCAAAGAGCCCAAGGCTCTCCAGTCCCTGTTCAATCTCTCTGCCATAAAGTCCCGATGGAAGCAGGAGCAGCTCTCTGCTGCAAGAGGTCGAAGCTGCGGCTGGTGCAGAGTCTCCAGAGGCAGATGCTCCCTGGCCTTTCTTCTTCTGATCTTTTCTTCTTCATCTTCCTCTTCTTCTCTCCCATGCTGGTAGTGGTGATGATGATGATGGTGGAGGAAGGGAGAGCGACAAGACAGGAGCGAGAGAGAGCTCTGGCTCCAATACACAGATTTTTATTGACAAATTACCCAATGAGCCAAAAGCAAGAACCTAAAGCATTTCTCCTAAATCTATTAGAATTCTGTTTTTTTAATATGAAAGTTTACATATAACTTCTGCACATGGCCTATCTGTTTTATCTGAATTGTATAAGAAATATTCTTACTATATTTTTATTCTGTCTAGAGCTGTGTGTTTGAGCTCTCACTGCAGCTTGTTTTTCACATCAGATTCTAAGGCTTTGACATTTTAAGGAATGTAAAATATATTTTTCCTTGCTTCAAACTAAGATATATACTTCTACTTCATATCTATGCAAACTAATCTTTGTACTTTCTTAAAACTAAAGCACCGACATCTATTTCATGTCTGTGTGGCTTAATGTACTTTAATTTCTAAAAAGGTTTTTAATTTAATTCTTGTCTTCTGATCACTCTCCGAGGGATTCAGAGAGGCTTCTGTGTTACACACTCCAGTGCTGGGAATGGGGACAGAAACTGGGAAAGGGACATGGGAATGGAAAGAAAACCAGAACTGGGAATGAGAATAGGACAGGGAATGTTGAAATAGCAATTAGAGACAGAATATGGGATGGGCATGAAGATGATGGGACTGGGTTTGAAAATGGGAATATGGGAACAGGATTGGGAAAGGGAATATGGGAAATGGACAGGAAATATAGAAATGCAAATATGAGAATTGGAGTGGGACTAGGAATACACAGAAAGTAAGAGGACTGGGAGTATGGGACTGGTAATATGGGAACAGCAACACGTCATAGAATAGGGGATGGGGAAAGGGAATGAGAGCAGGAATGGAATCTGGACTCAGATGGGAACAGGAGTAGGGTGAGATACGAATGGGCTGGGGGCAAGGGGAGTGACAGGGAGGAGAGGGAGATCCTGGACATGGGACAGCAGGGGCTGGGACACAGGGACAGTGTCATGGAAGAGGGTCCTTGATCAGCTGCCCCAGAACCTCCATGAGGGTCTCGCAGTGTAGCTGGAGCAGTTTAGCCTGGGGTGCACAAAGACGGGAGAATACCCATGTACCTCCCAGAAACCCTCAATTCCCTGAAAATCCATGTCCCTCACATCCCCTGAAATATGCCCCCATGTCCCAAACCATGTCTTAGTTGACCATCTTGATTTTTACCTGGATGTGGGTGTTGGGGAAGGACAAAGAGAAATGAAAAGAAAATCCAGTCCATGGGGAGCCAGGAGGATATGGAGCCCCCAGCCAGGTGTCTTCCCAACATGGATCAGCAGCACCAGGGCTCAGCGGGGCTCTGCCCTCTGGGGGTCACTGGGGATCATCCAGCTTGGATCCTGTCATGGGGATGGAGCTGGAGCAGCACACGAAGCTCTTCCTGCCCTCGGGGCACTCGCAGGGCTTCCCTCAGTGGAGACGCTGTTGGTGTCTGGTCAAGTTAGAGCTTGTGAAGAAGCTCTTCCCACACTCGGGACACTTGTAGGGTCTCTCCCCAGTGTGAATGTGACGGTGCCTGATGAGATTTGAGTTGTGCTTGATTCCCTTCCCGCAGTACTGGTTTTGCCCACAAGAAGGCAGCACTACTGAAGGGGGGGACCGGCGGTACCAGTTTTGTCCACAAAGTTGCAGCCCTACTAGGGGTGGATGGACAGTATCGGTTTTGACTACAAGAGGGCAGCACTACTGAAACGGGGGGGGGCTGCAATACCGGTTTTGTCCACAAAGGGTTAGCTTGATTTGGGTTGGGGCTGCAGTACCTGTTTTGTCCACAAGGATACAGCATTACATGTGGGGAGGCTGCAGTACTGGTTTTGCCCACAAAGGGGCAGCACTAGTGAGGAGCGGGGAGCTCCAGTATCTGTTTTGTGCACATGGATACAGTACTACTGGTGGGGGGGGCTGCAGAGCCGGTTTATCCACAAGGGGGCAACACACCTCAGAAGGGGGAGCTGCAGTACCTGTTTTGTCGACAAGGAGAAAGCACTACTGGAGTGGGGGGGCTGTAGTATCGGTTTTATCCACAAAGGGGCAGCACTACCGGGCAGGGGGCAGCAGTACTGGTTTTGTCCACAACGGGTCAGCACTACTGGAAGGGGGCCTGCAGTACTGGTTTTGTCCACAAGGGGCAGCACTACTGGGTGTGGGGCTGCAGTGCCAGTTTTGTTCACAAGGAAGCAGTACTGCAAAGGGGGGGGGGGGGCTCCAGTACCTCTTTTGTTCACAAGGGGACAGACATACTGAGGGGGGCGGGGCCTGCTGTACCGGTTTTGTCCACAAAGGGGCAGCATTATTGAAAAGGGGGGCTGCAGTGCGTTTTTTGTTCATAAGGAAGCAGCACTACTGGTGTGGGGGCTGCAGTACCGGTTTTGTCCACAAAATGGCAGAACTTCTGGTGTGCGGGGCTGGCTGCAGTACCGATTTTGTCCACAAGGGGGCAGGATAACTGGGCGGGGGGGGGGCTGCAGTATTGGTTTCATCCACAAGGGTACAGCATTTCTTGTGTGAGGGGCCGCAGTACCGGCTTTGTCCTCAAGGGGGCAGTACTGCTGAAGGGGGGGATGCAGTACCAGTTTTGTCCACAAGGGGGCATCACTACTGGGGGGGGGGGGGCTGCTGTGCCGTTTTTTTCCTCAGAGGGGCAGCACTTCTGGGGGGTGGGCTGCAGTACCAGTTTTGTCCACGAGGTGGCAGCTATTGTTGGGGGGGGGGGGGGCACAGTACCTGTTTTGTTTACAAGAGAACAGCACTAATGGGAAGGGAGGCTGCAGTACCTGTTTTGTCCACAAGGATACAGCACTACTGGTGGGGGGGGGCTGCAGTACCGGTTTTGACTACAAGAGGGTAGCAGTACTGGATGTGGGGCTGCAGTACCTGTTTTTTCCACAAGGGGGCAGCACTAGTGAGGAAGGAGGGGCTGCAGTTCCAGTTTTGTCCACAAAGGCGTAGCACGATTTGGGTTGGGGCTGCAGTACCTGTTTTGTCCACAAGGATACAGCATTACATGTGGGGAGGCTGCAGTACCGGTTTTGTCCACAAGGATACAGCACTACTGGTGGGGGGGCTGCAGAGCCGGTTTTGTCAACAAGGCGGGAGCACTTGTGGGGGGTGGGCTGCAGTACCTGTTTTGTCCACAAGAGGAAGGCACTACTGGAGTGGGGGGGCTGTAGTATCAGTTTTATCCCCAAGGAGGCAGCACACCTCAGAAGGGGGAGCTGCAGGACTGGTTTTTTTCGATAAAGGAGCTGCAGTACTGAAAGGGGGTGGGTGCTGTACCAGTTTTGTCCACAAGGGGGCAGCTCTACTGGGGGTGGCTGCAGTACTGCTTTATTCCACAAAGGGGTACCATTATTGAAAAGGGGGGCTGCAGTACCGATTTTGTCCACAAGGAATCAGCACTACTTGGGCGGGGGCCCGCAGTACCTGTTTTGTCTACAAGAGGACAGCACTAATGAGAAGGGTGGCTGCAGTACTGGCTTTGTCCACAAGGAAGCAACAATACTGAAGGGGTGTCTGCAGTACTGGTTTTGTCCACAAGGGGGCAGCACTACTGAAAAGGGTGGCTGCGGTATCGGTTTTGTCTAAAAGAGGGAGCACTACTGAAGAGTGGGGGACAGCGGTACCAGTTTTGTCCACAAGGGGACAGGACTAATAGGGGTGGTTGGTGCAGTTCTGGTTTTGTCCAGAAGGGGGCTGCACTACTGGGGTTGGGGCTGCAATACCGGTTTTGTCCACAAGGGGACAGCACTGATGAGGAGGCGAGGGCTGCAGTACCAGTTTTGTCCACAAGGGGGCTGCAGTACGGGGGAAGGGGGCTGCAGTACCAGTTTTGTCCACAAAGGGACAGCACTAGTGTGGGGGGGAGTGATGCAGTACCTGTTTTGTCCACAAGGAAGCAGAACTACTGGGGGAGAGGGGGGGCTGCAATGCTGGTTTTGTTCCACAAGGGGACAGCACTACGGGGAGGGGGGTGTAGCTCAGCAGTTCCAGTTTTGTCCACAAGGGGGCAGAATTACTGAACGTGGGGTGGGGCTGCAGCACCGGTTTTGTCCACAAGGGGGCAGCACCATTGAGGAGGAGGGGACTGCGGTACCGGTTTTGTCCACACGGGGACAGCACTTCTGCGGGATGGGGGCTGCAGTACCTGTTTTGTCCACAATGGGACAGCACTACTGGGGGTGGGGCTATAGTATCAATTTTGTCCACAAGGAAGCAGCATTACTGAAGGTGGGAGGTTGGGGGCTGCAGTACCTGTTTTGTCTACAAGGGGACAGCACTACGGAGAGGAGGGAGGTTGTAGTATTGTCTTGTCCAAAACGGCACAGCACTATTGAAAGGGGCATGGCTGCAGTACCGGTTTTGATCACAAAAGGGCAGAACTATTGGGAAGTGGACCTGCAGTATCGGTTTTGTCCACAAAAGGGCAGCACTACTTAAGGGGGGAAGCCGGCGATACTAGTTTTGTCCACAAAAGGACAGCACTGGTGGGGGGGGGGGAGTGGTGCAGTACCAGTTTTGTCTACAACGGGGCAGCACTTCTGGGCGGGGGGCTGCAGTACCTGTTCTGTCAATAAGGGGACAGCATTACTGGGCAAGGGGGACTGCAGTACCGGCTTTGTCCATGAGGGAGCAGCACTGCTGCTGCGAGGAGCTGCAGTACCGGTTTATTCCACACTGAACAGCACTACTGGTGGGGGGAGCTGCATTTCCTGTTTTGTCCACAAGGATACAGCACTACTGGTGGGGGGGCTGCAGTGCCAGTTTTGCCCACAAGGGGGCAGCACTTCTGGGGGGTGGGCTGCAGTATCTGTTTTGTCCACAAGGGGACAGTACTACTAAAAGGGGGTGGGGCTGCAGTACCCGTTTTGTCCATGAGAAAGCAGCAATACTGGTGCGAGGGGCTGCAATACCGATTTTGTCCACACACGGACAGCACTCCTGGAGAGGAGAGCTGCATTTCCTGTTTTCCTCCACAATGACACAGGACTACTGCTGGGGGGGGCTGTGGTGCCGGTTTTGTCCAAAATGGGGCAGCACTTCTGGGGGGTGGGGGCTGCAGTACCTGTTTCGTCAAGAAGGGGACAGAACTACTGAAATGGCGGGGGGGGGGGGGAGGTGGCTGCAGTACCGCTTTTGTCCACGAGAAAGCAGCAATACTGGGGGGGTGGGCTGCAGTACCGGTTTTGTCCACAAGAAGGCGGCACTAGTGAGAGGGTGGGGCGACGGTATTGGTTTTGTCCACAAGGAAGCCGCACTACTGGGTGGGGACCTGCAGTGCTGGTTTTGTCCACAAAGGGACAGCACTTCTGGGGTGTGGATGTTGCAGTACCTGTTTTGTCCACAAAGGGACAGCACTACTGGGGGGGGGGGGGGGGGCAGCAGTGCTGGTTTTGTCCACAATGGGGCAGCACTGCTGAAGTGGGGGGTGGGGACCTGCAGTACCTGTTTTGTCCACAAGGGAGCTGCTCTACTGACAGGGAAGTCTGAAGTACCAGTTTTCTCCAAAAGGGGGCTGCAGTACTGGGGGGGGGGGGGGGGTGGGGGCAGGGGGGGAGACTGCAGTACCGGTTTTGTCCAGAAGGGGGCAGCATTACTGAAGGGGTGGGCTGCAGTATCAGTTTTGTCCACAAAAGAGCAGCACTACCGTGGGGGGGATGCAGTACCGGTTTTGTCCACAAGGAGGCAGCACCACTGGGGGGGGAGGTTACAGTACCGCTTTTGTCCATGTGAAAGCAGCACTACTGCTTGGGGCCGCAGTACCTGTTCTGTCCACAAGGGGGCAGCACTACTGGGGGGGCCACAGTACCTGTTCTGTTCACAAGGGGGCAGCACTGCTGAAGGGGGTGGAGCTGCAGTGCTGAAGGGGGTGGAGCTGCAGTAGCCATTTTGTCCTCAAGGGGACAGCACTAGTGATGAGGGGAAGGCGGCAATACCGGTTTTGTCCACATGCAGACAGCACTGCTGGGGGGGGGGAGCTGCAGTACTGGTTTTGTCCACAAGGGAACAGCCCTACTGGAAGGGGGAGGGAGGTGCAGTACCAGTTTTTTCCACAAGGGGGCAGCTCTACTGGTGGGGGCTGCAGTACCGGTTTTGTTTACAAGGAAGCAACACTACTGAAAGAGGGGGGCTGCAGTACCTGTTTTGTCCACAAAGGGGGCAGCATTTCTGGGGATGGGGGCTGCCATACCGCTTTTGTCCAAAAGAGGGCAGCACTACTGAACGAGGGGTGGCGGCAGTAACGGCTTTGTCCACATGGAGGCAGCACTACTGAAAAGGGGGCTTGCAGTACCGGTTTTGTCCACAAGGGGACAGCACAACTGGCGGGGGGGGGAGGGGGCTGCAGCACAGGTTTTGTCCACAAGGAAGCTGCGCTACTGAAGGGGGGGGGGGGTGCTGCAGTAGTGGTTTTGTCCACAAGGGGGCACCTATACTGGGGGTAAGCTAGGGTGCCGGTTTTGTCCACAAGGGAGCAGCACCAGTGAGGAGGAGGGGGCTGCCGTACCGGTTTTGTCCACACATAGACAGCACTACTCAGGGGGGAGCTGCAGTACCTGTTTTGTCTACAAGGGGGCAGCCCTCTTGCGGGGGGGAGGTTGCAGTACCATGTTTGGCCACGAGAAAGCAGCACTACTGCTCGGGGGGGTGCCGCAGTACCTGTTCTGTCTACAAGGGGACAGCACTACTGAAGGGGGTTGGCAATACCTGTTCGGTCCACAACGGGGGCAGCACTGCTGAAGGAGGAGGAACTGCTGTACTCGTTTTGTCCACAAGGCGACTGCACTAGTGATGGGGGGGGGCAGCTGTACCTGTTTTTTCACAAGGAAGCAGCCCTACTGCGGGGGGGAACTGCAGTGCCGGTTTTGTCCACAAGGAGGCAGCAGTAGTGGGGAGGGGGGGCTGAAGTACCGGTTTTGTCCACAAGGGGGCAGCTCTACAGGAGTGGGGGCTGCAGTACCGGTTTTGTCTACCAGGAAGCAGTACTACTGAAAGGGGTGGGCTGCAGTACTTGCTTTGTCCACAAGGGGACAGCGCTACTGGGGGGGAGGGTCTGCCACACCGGTTTTGTCCAAAAGAATGAAGCACTACTGAAGGAGGCGGGATGGATGTACCGGTTTGTCCACAAGGAGGCAGCACTACTGAAAAGGGGGACTGCAGTACCGGTTTTCTCCACAAAGGGGCAGCACTGCTGAAGGGGAGGGGGGGAAGCTGCAGCCCTGGTTTTGTCCTCAAGGATGCAGCGCTACTGGGAGGGGAGCTGCAGTGCCAGTTTTGTCCACAAGGGGACAGCACTGATGAGGACGCAAGGGCTGCAGTACCGGTTTTGTCCACAAGGGGGCCACAGTACAGGGGAAGGGGGCTGCAGTACCAGTTTTGTCCACACAGGGACAGCACTAGTGTGGGGGGGAGTGATGCAGTACCTGTTTTGTCTATAAGGAAGCAGCAGTGGGGGGGGGGGGGGGGGGGGCTGCAATGCCGGTTTTGTTCCACAAGGGGACAGCACTACGGGGGACGGGGGGGGGCTGCAGTACCAGTTTTGCTCACAAAGGGGCAGAATTACTGAAGGGGGGGTGGAGCTGCAGTACTGGTTTTGTCCACACGGGGACAGCACTTCTGCGGGGTGGGGGTTGCAGTACCTGTTATGTCCACAAGGAAGCAGCACTGCTGGGGGAGGCGCTACAGTACCGGTTTTGTCCAAAATGGGATAGAACTACTGGGGGTGGGGCTACAGTACCAATTTTGTCCACAAGGAAGCAGCACTACTGAAGGTGGGGGGTTGGGGGCTGCAGTGCCTGTTTTGTCTACAAGGGGACAGTACTACAGGGCTGCAGGGGGTTGTAGTACCGGTCTTGTTCAAAAGGGTGCAGCACTATTGAAAGGGGGGTGGCTGCAGTACCGGTTTTGACCACAAAAGAGCAGACCTATTTGGAAGTGGACCTGCAATACCGGTTTTGTCCACAAGGAAGCAGCATAACTGAGGCAGGGGTGGCTGTCATACCGGTTTTGTCAGCAAAGGGGCAGGATTGCTGAGGGTGTGGGGACTGCAGTACTGGTTTTGTCAACAAGGGGGTGTGAGAGTCCGTCTGAGCCTCTTGTCTGTTTTTGCCCAATCACCCTCGCCTGAGGCCTGCGCTGGCCAGGGATGGGAGGAACGCCAAGGGACTGTTCCGCAGGTGATGCCCACCAGCACTGGTTTCTCAGGACAACTAGTCACGGGGCGCTGACTCAACAAAGCTCCCACAGATGGAAAAACAATGGACTGGTCCAGTATGGGCTGCCCTGTGCGTGTTCATAACCACAAAGATGGTTTGGTGTGCCTTGAAATGTCCTGTTTCCACCTGTTCCTCAGGGTAACGATCTCCACATACAATAGTCCATAAATCTCCCCACCTTTTGGCCAGAAGCCACTCGCTTTGGGAAAGGACTATAAAAGTGACTTCCTCAGAGGAGACCCCCTGAGATCTCCCCAGATGGCAACGGACATCTATTGGCTGCTCCACGAGGATTTGCCTGCCCGTCTTGGTACCTATAATCCCAACCCCCTTTTCTCTCTCTATCCCTCTCTCTCTCTGTCCCACTATAGCATTTTGGTTGGCACTAAATAAAGTGCATTTCTGTAGACGTAAACTGGTTTTGTCCCCTGCTGTGTCTTTTGCACTTCGAGATCCATAAAAGAACCAGTCACGACTCCCGCTCGGGTTGGGCGGATCGTGACACACCTCAACAGCACACAGCCAGCAGTATCAGATGAATCAGGATGCCATTATCCCCACCCATAAAATTTTGGCTAGAAAGTCAAAGGGTGCTCAGTAAAACCCACTCACCCTTCAACAGCCCCAGTTTGCCTGTGGGCAAGTCTGACAGACAATAGAAATTGACTGTAGGCTATTGTGCCTTGAATGAAGGGACTCCACTGTGGGAGCTAAGACAGAGTACTGTGGATTTTATTAGCATAAGCAGATTGATAACCAAGATGCCTTGGCAAGAGCAAACAGAGCTTTGAAGACTACTTGAAGATTGGATCAAGACTGGTGACAAAAAAGAAGAATGAATCAAATAGAAATGTTGCAAAATGTGTAAGTTTGCTTGTGTTATGTTTAACCCAATCAATGTGGTAAGAAATTACCAGATTTACTAAAAATGGTATATAAGCACATGTAAATGAGAGTAAATTTGGATTCTGATCAGCAGTCAGTAGACCCCCTCTCTCTCCCAGTCGTTGATTCTCCAGTGCTGAGCGCTGCTGTGCCGGACACGCTGGATCTCCAGGAGGAGCTGGAGCCCAAGGCAGCAAAGTAGCACCATTGACATTGCCAATGCATTTTTCTCCATTCCTTTGGCAGCAGAGTGCAGGCCTCAGTTTGCTTTCACCTGGAGGGACGTGCAGCACACCTGGAACCGACTGTTCCAGGGGTGGAAACACAGCCCCACCATCTCCCACGGGCTGATCCAGGCTGCACTGGAAAAGGGTAAAGCTCCAAAACATCTGCTGTTGCCTGAGGGTTCAGGCAAGTGCGACCTGGTTTAGAGGGAGACCACGACAGACTCGCACTACCGTCGGACAATCACACGTGACACCAATATGATGAACGGTGAAATGTGTTTATTTCCTGTGGGCACCCGCTTAAATACCCACGGTGTGCCCACGTCACTCCCTTAGGGGTTGGTAACTTGGAACGTCATGGAGAAGGAGGGGCCCTAACTCCTCATAACAGCGCGAGATCTTCCGGACAGCTGTTCTGGCTAACCACATCTCCCCCCTCTCCATGAACAATTAAGTTTGAACAATAACATTTGAAACTGGGTAAGCAACTGGTTAGTGACATGCAAATGAACTGGTTAGTAAACAAACTGGCTTAACAACTATCTAAGTTAACTGTCTTTGTTGCAAAAGCATGATGTCGATAGTACCTAAACGAGCCTTAACAAACTGTGCAATTTTATTGAGCAAACAAGGTCCGAACACGAGTGCGAACATTATAACAACAACGGGTCCCAACAAGGTAGAGATTATAGGGGCAATCCACGGGTGCTGTGTAAAGAGGGAACTGAACCAGTTTTGTTGTTGGAGCTCGTAGCGACAACGCTGGTAAAGATGTCTGACAGCCGGACGGTCCAGGCTGGGGTGTTGGTCTCGGTTTGGCCTATCAGAGCGCCGGTGACGAAGTTCCTGAATGTCCAGATGTGGGGCTGGTAGGGATGGTAGCCGGTGCTGAGGTGGATCAGTGCTACCAGAACGCAGAGGCACAAGACTGGGGTTGACGGCTTGGCTGAAGGTCTGCAACAGGGAACCTGTGGGAAAGACACTCAAGATGTTGGCTAGTTTTTGTTAGGTAAAACTGGCTTTATGGATCTTAAAGGACACCACTTGATGTCATCATCCTTTCTTACTGCCGCATACCCTCTGCCCGTCACAACCAATTTCCACCCTGTTTCCCACTCCCCTAGCTCATTTTTAATGCTGACTGGAGGGCCCTCCTGGACGGCTTCTACCGCCCAATGCTTCTGGGAGGGGGCTTGACCTTGATCTCCTCGGGGGAATTGGTTCAGGGCTAGCAGAGCTGTTGCGAGCAGTCGTGGTTGTTCTGACGGAGGGATGGCTCCGATGAATCCTTCGGCCCTTTCCAGAGTTTCTATTTTTGATTTTAAAGTTTGGTTGGCTCTTTCCACAATTGCCTGTCCTGTGCTGTTGTATGGTATACCCTGTTTTAGGACAATGCCCCATTTGGAGGCAAACTCCTGAGCTGCTTTAGAGATAAAATGAGTTCCATTGTCCGTTTTTATTTGCTTGGGGATACCAAGCCAGGCCATAGCAGACAACCAGTGCTGAACCGCGGCTTTGGAATTTGTTTTTGCGTGTTGGGTTCCTATAATGTCACCACTGAAAGTGTCTACTGTCACGGCGAGCCACACTCTGGGTTTTAGCAGTTGACATAGCGTGAAGTCCGTTTGCCAGATCTCTGAGGCTTTCAAGCCTCTGGGGTTAACTCCACTGGACCACAGCGGGGATTTTTGGCAATAGGGACATGTGGCCACGATGTGCTTGGCGTCGGACATGGAGATGTCACATTGTTTGGCAAGCGCTTTTGCCCCTATGTGGAGAGACTCATGTAGTTGCTTTGCGCTTTGCAGTGTCCACAGGTTTTTGGCTGCAGCATAAGCTTTGTCGTTTCCTAGTTGAAAGTAGCCTTTTATGGGACTGTGACTATTAACATGAATAATGGTTACGGTACCTTTCCTTGAGTGTAATGCTTCTTCAATCATCTGGGCCGCTGGTGAGATGGAAACGCCAGGGTGAGACATCGCTTGGCACAGCCTTGCAACGAACATGGAGTCAGTGACGATGTTGAGGTGGTCAAGTGGAAACAGGTTGCAAGCGAGCACTATTGCAGATGCCTCTAGTAGCTGAACTGACAGGGACTGATCTTGCATTTTTACACACTGCCATTTGTCTTTGTCCTGCCACACGACTGCAGCTGTTGATGTTGTTGACGATGCATTTGTGAACACCGTTGGTCCAGGTGAGGGTCGGTCCAGGACTTTTGGTGGAAGGTCGATGTCCACTGTAGCAAGCAACTGAGTCCACGGAGGCTTGGCGGCGTAACAGAGTTCTCCTCCGAATCCGAACAGGGCCAACGCAAGGTGTTCCGAAAGTGCCACTGACGCGGAGGGAATTTGCTTCCATGGGGTTCGGGTCGCAAATTGGGTAAAAGTTGCCGGCATGAAATTTGCATCCGAGTCGGAACCCGAGTCGGAATCCGAATCGGAGTTGGGTCTGGCACAGGAATAGCATTGTTGTCTATGTACGGATTGCCTGCGCCATCTGTCCCGGCTAGGCCTCCGGCCTGCCTCGACCTCACTGTCCGATGGAGAGGAAGTGGAATGATCGGGGACTTCCGGCAGACTGTGCTTTTTCCCTGGACTCCACCCCCTGGGTTTTTGGTGGGTGGTGACTGCGCCCGCTATGCTCCGCCCCACGCCCGCTCTCTGATTGGGTGTAGGTGTCTCCTCCCAGCCAGAAACCGCGCACTCTTCCCCCTGATGTAAACTGCGCATGTCCGTGGCGGGAATTGGGTAGGGGTCCCGCCCTTCTTCTTCACCCTCGGTGCCATATTGTGAAGTATAAGATGGTGGCGTTATTTCTATTTGATTTTTACTTTTGTCACTGGCACCGTCGATAAAGAAAGGGGAACCATCGCGCTGAGGAAGTGGTTTGGGGTTAGTGATAGCACCAGAGGTTGGGGTTGGAGATTGGGACCGCGAAAATGAGGGAATGTTAGTATCTAACCGTGGATTAGGGCTAGTGAACTCATCAGAAACACAAGTGTGGGTTGCAGCTCCCACCCCCAGCTTAGGAATAAGTCTTAAACATTGTTGAGCTGCCTTCCAGGTTTCTTGTTCATCAAGAGCCTTTTGCAGAGCGGTTTTAACTTTGCCCCAGCTCTTGAGGCACTTGCTTGAGCCGGACGAAATAACGTCCTCGGCAAGAGCGGAGGTGCACTTCCCCCAACATTCTGAATGCAGAATGTCGACAGGGCGATCAATAACGTTTAACATTAACAACCGCCTAATAGCAGTATTAAAATCTGACACCTTACAGGGAATTCCCCACTGCGCATGAATTTCAGAAATTACCTTCCCGAGACTCTCCATCCCGGTGGTACGGGAGCGTCCTCCCCACCGAAGTCGGACCAGCCGCTCCGGTCGTCTCCTCCGCCAGCGTGTTTCCCGTCGCCCGCCGCTCAGACCCGAGTGTCGGGGAGCAGACCGGGTTTCGGCACCACTATGTTGCCTGAGGGTTTCAGGCAAGTGCGACCTGGTTTAGAGGGAGACCACGACGGACTCGCACTACCGTCGGACATTCACACGTGACACCAATATGATGAACGGTGAAATGCGTTTATTTCCCATGAGCACCCGCTTAAATACCCGCGGTGTGCCCACGTCGCTTCCTTAGGGGTTGGTAACTTGGAACGTCATGGAGAAGGAGGGGCCCTAACTCCTCGTAACAGCGCGAGATCTTCCGGACGGCTGTTCTGGCTAACCACACCACTCTGAAAACTTAATCTTGATAAAAGTAAGATCGGCAACTTCTGTTTCCCAAAAGATCAAAAGGCACTGTAAATGCAGGAAACAAAAGAATTATTTTTCAAAAAAAGATATTTATCGAATTCTAAAGAATTATCTTTCATCTTTCTGCTGATGGCAGTTTCCTTAAAACTCTCCTTACTGCACTCAGAGGAAACAACAAGTTTCCCCCTGCCCAGCACCTGGTCTTGTATTTTCCAGTGCAGTGCAAATGCAGGAATCCTAACAGGACTGTGCAGTCCATGTGCAGTTTTTAAGGACATGCCCAAATGGATGATTGGCTGTATTTACACTGACCAGGACACAGCCATGCTCACTAAGTGTGTCTGACCATGAAGAATTTTCTCTAGCATACATTTCAGAGGTTTTTATTACTTATATCCATTTTGTTCTTAGTGACAACAGAGCAATTGCTCTAATTTAAGTTTCTGTTTTCTTCATCTCCTTAATGCATGCAGCAGAAGAACCTGCATCCTTTAATGCAATAGAAAGCTTTTGACAGCCATGACAGAACTTAAAATTGGAGTGTGAGTGAACCAGACTGGATGTCAGTGTGACTCACCTCAGTTTTGGCCATGCTAAATTGTATTAGAATCATATATTCTGACATCTGCACAGTCTAACTAAAACAGTGCAGAGCCCTTGGTGTTATGGGATTGCTGATGTAAAAGACCTTTGCTTCCACACCACTTTTCACAGCTGACTCACAGCTTTCTTTCAACTTCCTATCAATTCCTGCAATCGAATCTTAAGAGCAGATAGAGCTCTGTTTCCTGCAATTTCTGTGTAGGATTCAGTAAATCATTTGCAAAGATAGAATACCTGCAAAATCCCTACAGAGAGCAAAGTAAAAAAATACTTTGGCATTTTCCTGTCCTCGTAAATAAATATAAATGTCAATACTAACAACTTCCAGCCATTTTTTTTCTTGCTGAGTTTTTAGAACTGAGCCTCTAGCATTTTGACACAGTGTTCTCATTTTGTTTGCTTTCAAAACCAGTGCTTATTTTTAGTCATCAGAGATTGTATTATCCAAAAGAAATAAAAGTGGCATGAATTGGCAATAAATGAAAAGAAATTCATTTAACAAAACACTCCATCAAGCTGCTGCATGTAAGACTCTCTGATTGTAAGAGCCTGAAATGAGGGATGCAGAACTCCAGGTTGGCTCTTTAAAATGCTGCTTATTATATCCAAATGATGCAATAATTTATTTATCATTTAAAATGCTGTTTATTGTATCCATGTGATACAGCAATTCACGGGCCACGGGTGACAAGAGCCCAGCCCACAGCCTGACAGCCACATCTGTGGGTTCCTCTGAAAGCTTCCTCTAGTTCTGGTTACAATGCATTAAATAATTTTCATTACAGAGCATCCTAAGACATGACAACCAATCAATCCTTCACTATCACCTGTAGCCTATCATACCTACTGACACTACAATATTCTTGTTGCTATTTTCCAATCACAAAAGGTTGGTGTGTTTCAGCTTAAGGTAGAAATTGTTTTTCAGTTTTCTTGCAGTGGAAAATCCTGAGATCTTTTCTCTACTTGCAACGTGGTATTTTTGTTTGCCTGTGAAAATTCTTTTCCTTGGTAAAAACATCATTTGTTTGAGGTGGATATATCCTTTGCTCAGAGTCATAAAAGCCCCTTCCAACTCACTGCCCTTTGCCTTCTTAGTTACCCAGTAAGACTGGCTCAGCAATTCTTTTCTTCTACATCAAAGCTTGCTCTCATCTCTCTTCCTTCTTCAGATCCTATATTCAAAAATCTTTCTGTGAGACCTTCCTGTCAACTCCTCATCCTTCCTAACACATGGGGCTGTGCCCTATATGGGATGGGGTCCTGCCCTATAGGGCACAGCCCCTGCAGGATCAAACTGGACTTCTGGACAGCAGATCAATATGATTTTGCAGAAGCCGATTTATTGTTTATAATTCACCCTAATTATCCGTTTCTAGAACCATCACCCGTGTAGGGACACACTCTACAATTGGTAATTTTAGGGTGTTGATCCACCCATTCAAACCCCCAGAGTCAGTAATTGGTGGTCACATGCAGTTTCACCACCTCCTGTTATCTTGAATCTTCTAATCTTGGTGCTCTGTGTTTTCTTCTCTCCTGATTTAGCATAGTTGGGAGATTTCAAACAAATTATCAAAAAACTCCTAAAACTTTCTTATGCTGTGCACCTCTTATAAACACTAGTCTAAACTAAGAAATGCACAAAAGCAGCTGGCATGTGAAAGAAGCGTGTGAACAAACAGCAAAATATGCAGAAAGAACTGAACAGCAAAACAGAGCAACTAAATATGGTTTTTGGCTGGTGCACACCACACAAGGCCCAGATTTGTACAGACATGTCCACCAGCATCTCAACCTTGTTCAGCATTACTACAATTCCCCTTCTTTTGTACCAGGGAAATCGTCTTTGTTATCTTATCCTTATCTTATATTCTTAACTTATCTTATCTTAGCCTTGTATTATCGTATTCTTATCTTATCCTTATACTATTTTATCTTTTATTATATTCTATATCATATCATATCATATCATATCATATCATATCATATCATATCATATCATATCATATCATATATCATATCATATTCTATCTTATTTTATCAAGCGAATCACTAACTTTATTTATGGAAAACACAATGTGCCAATAATGAACAAAAATATTCAAACCCCTTTGATTATATCTTTCAACCACCCAGGTATTCCCCCACCCTTCTAACCATTCATCCAAACCCCAATCGTCCACAGTTAACTTCCTCATGTTATCTTGCAGTTGTTTGATCTTCTCATAAATGGATGCAGAATGGTCAGAAAGATACATACAACACATCCAATCAAAATCGTCACACCCGTGCCCATGTGCTGATAGCAAAAAATCTATAGCAGCTCTATTCTGCACTGTGGGGTGTCTGATGCTATTTACATCTGTAAGCATTTGTTTCAAAACAGTGGAAGTGATATTCAGCTGTTCATTCACTCAACATCTCAGCTTCTCCAGCGTAGTCAATGCCTGAGCAGCAGCAACACCTGGGGAAAGAATTGATGCTATTATTTGTGCCAGAGGACCCCAGAATTCCAAATGATTGTACAAATTAGGCTCCAAATCCCCAATTTCTCTTTTAGCTCTTTTGCTGCTCCCTGCTCTCCAAAGGGTCTGATTCAACAACTCATGCGTGCCAAGAGCAAACATAGTTAACTTTCAGAGGATATTCAGGAGCAATTTGGGGTTTTTTGGGAGTTTTCAGGAGTGTTATAAATGGATATTTCGATATGTTAACTTTTCAACCCTTGGCCATATGCATTTGCCTCTGGCTTGGTGAAAGCTGCTGTGGGCCAGGGCCAGCACCGAGCTGGGCTGTGTGGGCCAGGCAACGTGGAGAGTCTTGGCTGATCTTGCTGTGTCCCTGGCCTCAGCAAAGGCTTGGAGGATTTGCCTCCCAAGGCATCCTGCTCATTGGCTCTTCCTGTGCCTTGGAGAGAACAAGGATGGCATTTCTGGCAGCTGGGCATTAGCAGCCCTTCAAACGGGGGCGTGTTGTGGAGCAAGCCCAGCTGAGACACCCTGTGAGGAGCCAGCCCAGTGCTCCTTGCTCCTCTCTGCTGACACCAGATGCTTGATGTGGTTTTGGGATGAGCCCAGCTCCGTGACGGCGTGCTACGTGCACACGAGACAGCTGCCCCTGTCCCGTGGGGTCCCAGCAGTGCCTCGCAGTTGGCCTGAACACACATCAGGATGTGGCCAAGAGAGGTCCTGGAAGCTGAGGCAGCTGATTTGAAGCTTTTGCAGGTGCCTACAGGTCAAGGCCAACAGTGTTCCCTCAGGATACAGCAACCCTGAGGGTTCCCCCCAGTGCCGCCCACTCCTTGTGGCACCAGTTGCTTTCCTGTGGAATGTTCTACCTCCACCAAGAGCAAAGAGGGAGCTGGAGAAAGAGCTTGCCAGGCCACTCTTGATCCTTTCCCAGCAGTCCTGCTCCCTCCCTCCAGTCCTCAGACTGTACCCATCCTTTTTGTTCCCCTTCAGCTCAACCCTTTGCTTTGTTTTCCATCAATAAAGTTTGGCTTCTTCACTTTGCCTGCATCTCTGTGGAGCTCAAGCAGTGCAAATCCAGAGCCCTGGGACACACGGGCCCCTCCTGCTGTTCTGTTCTGCACTGTGTTCTGTGCAGAGACTCAGAGGAACAAGGGCAGATCAGATTGGAAAGGTCTCTGTGCTGAAGCTTCAGTTCAACAACACTGTGAACTTCAAGGTCTTGCCACAAGGCTGATGGCTGCTGCCAGCTTGGCCCCATGGCACCCACTGTGGACGTGGCCAGGGACAGGAGGGCAGAGGGGCCGGGCAGACACCCCGCAGCGGCCGTGCTCCATCCTCTGGAGCATCCCGGGGCTTTCCCTGCCTGGGGAGCGCAGGGCTGGCCTGTGTTCTCTGCACATGAACAGTTGATCTTATCGACAGGAAACAAAATCAGCATCCCTGTTTCTAGATGTTACTTAATAGAAGGCATTTGACAGTCCAATGGCAGCCATGCTCCGAGGATATGGCAGCTTTGCTCTGGGAGAATTCTTGCACCATATGAACTTTGAGAGGGCGGTAGCACAGTCCCAGCTACCGGACCCTGGTGGCTCTTTTCCATGGGAAACAAATCTAACCATCCCAGTTTTCTGATGTCAGTTCGGAGGAGGCCTTTGGCACACCAAATGCAGCCATGGTCCTAGGAGTTGGCAGCTTTCGTCTGGGAGAAATCATGTTATGTGGGGAATTTTAGCATAAACAAACCCATTCCCACTCCCAAAGGACCATAAAGAAGAATGGTGCCTTTTTCCACAGGAGAAAAACCTCAACATCCCCATTTCCAGATGTCAGATATGAGGAGGCATTTGGCACTCCAACAGCACCCAGGCTTCTCAGTGGTGGCAGCTTTGGTCTGGCAGAAATCCTGCACCCTATGAAATTTTAGCAGATGGAAGCCCAGTCCCAGTTAGAGGTCCCTGGATATCAACGTTGGCTCTTTTCCATGGGAAACAAAACTCACCATCCCGGTTTTCTGATGTCAGTTGAGAGGAAACATTTGGTGCACCAAAGGCAGCCACTGTCCTAGGAGGTGGCATCTTTACAGGGCACACACCCACAGATTTTTCCCTCTCGAGGTTTCAGAGAGTGCAGCCTCCTTTTATCCTTAACTCCTGGCCACATTTTGCCCTCTTCCCTTCCCTGTTGGCCAAGGTACTCAGAAGATGCAGCCTTCCCAATCCGTGTAGCCCATATTCCCCCTTGAATCTGGCATTTCCCCCCAAAGTTCAGAAGTTCA
>NW_027635945.1:75407-100028 GCF_903797595.1 Erithacus rubecula | reverse complement strand
CAGTTTGTGCTGGGGAGTCCAAGGTACTGGGGTTCCAGGGGAAGTGCAAGCCATGGAGAGTCTGTGTCATCATATTCTGGTCATTTTAAGCAAAGGACCCCTAGTTGTTTCTTTCCATCATTCACATGTGGTTGACCTTCCAGGAAAGGAGAGCTGGTGTGTACATGAGCAAAAGGAGCTTTGTGGGCTCCCAGGAAGGGAAAGAGGAGTTGAAATATGATATTTAAATAAACTTTTAAAAGTGCACATTTATGCTTGGAAGTGAAAAGGTAACAGATGTGCCAATTTGATCAAGGCTGTTGATCTGTAAATGGAGCTGTTTCCAGATGACAGCAGGCATTAGCAGGATAACAGGGATGGGGCATCAGTGCCTATCCTGGAGTTTGCACTGGTTCATTCCAGGAGAGTCTCAGGGCACTGACAGGAGTGCTAGGGCAGGGATGGTGGTGCTGGGATCACAGGAGGAGCAGACCCATGAGTATTTGGGTATAGGAGTCAGTCTGGTGACATCAGTTTTGTTTATAGAGTAGAAGTCTCCTTCCCTTCCTGGGAAGTGGCTCACTGGCATTTGTTACTTTATCACAGGTATTGCAATATTATCTTATACCCTCAAACTTCAAGAAATAAAAAGCAGTGAGTGAGTTCCCCATCCCACCATTTGGATTTTTTAACTGGATGAGATCTTAAAACTATACCCAGTGAGGAATATCAAAATATTTAGCCATTAGAAGTGTGTTGACTTTCATAAAATAAGATGTTGAAAACTAATTACCTAATTCTATGTTTGAAATAGCTACATTATTTTGCAAATATTATTATCTTTCTAATCTTCATCTTAAATATATATATATATATATATACATATATATATGTATTCAGCTTACATTTTTTTCTGATAAGGATTCTGAGAAATTAAGCACCCCTTTGGGGCTTTACTTCTTTTTTGGATTCACTGTTTGTAGGTGACAGAATTTACCGGAATTACAGAGCCAATAAAAAAATTATCACTGGCTTCAAGAATTTACCTGAGATGTTTCTCCTTTTTGTTGGCCAGGTAAGGTATGTTCATAATGATCTCCCCTCCAAAAAAAAGTCTCTGCTCAACTCAAATTAATGACAGATATCCCTCTCCACTCCCCTCATTTCTAAAGCTTTATTTTGACATATGGTATTACTTTTTATTTTGGCACTCAGGCTTGTTGCACAAATGGAAATGAAGACCTAAGAAGTGACCATCATTTTTTAGAAAGATAAGTGAGAAGTGCTTTTGATTTTAGGCTATTTAAGTACCTAGCATATGTTGCAGCTTATTTTATGATAAATATTTGGAAAATAAAGCAAGCACTTCTCTGGGTTTGTTTTTGTTTTTGTTTTTGTTTTTTTTGTTTGTTTTTTTTCCTCCTTCTCTCCCACATATTCTAGTGGATCTTTATTAAGTTTAAAATCCATAAAATCTTAAGGAAGTTTTATTCCTATAACTTCTAGACTTTATTGGCCTAGATGTGATTAAGAACTATTAGTAAAATGTTCAAAATATCAGTCTTTCACATACAAGCACACTTAAAAATAGCTCTCCTTTCTTTTGTGCTCTTGCAGACATAGGGAACTGAATTAATTCAGACATTGGTTCCTTAAGCATTTGCAGTATGAGTTATTTGGGATGTTCAATGCATGACCAAATTTTGGAGTATTAAATGCTTACAAGGCATTGAAAGTATCAAGAAATATGGTTCTCAATACTCAACACAGTACCAAGCATCTCCAGGAACAATTTCCCTATGTAATAAACCCAGCGTGTTCATTTACCTTCCTGAGGCATTGTTGATGAAGGATTTGATTTAATTGCAAAGCACTAGTACTTTACCTGAACAGTTGGGTGTTTTAAAGTTGGCTAATTATTGCTCCAATGAGGATGAGGATTTTTGCATCACCTCTTCCCCCATGGCAGCCCACCTAAACCCACAGGCTGTGTAGGTCTCTGCTTCTGCATTTCTGCAATACACTGCAGGCAGTGAAATCCCAGAGAAGCAATCTGGAGTTCAGCTCCATAAAGTGCTTCCAAATGAGCTGGAATAGTCTGAGAAACAAAACAAACACAGGTGAGAACTGAGATGATGATGATGATGATGACAATATACTAAAACTGGACACTATTCCTGTAACACTCCAGCCAATCAATCAGAATTGCTCCAAAAACTGCCTTCAGAAGAGACAGCCAAGGTGACTCTAGATATTGAATTAACGACTGAAAGAGACATCTCTGCAGTTTTGCATATGCATTTATGACTTCAAGGTAGAATTTGGAAATGGTCAGGGTAACACCTGGGTCTCTCCTGGAGACCCCAGCTGATGACTGTGTTCAAAATGTGGCCATGAGCTGATTTCTCCAGCAATTTTATTGTGAAGTTCTGCTAGGGACCTAACCTGCTTGGAAACAGCACAGGAGATAAAGGACTTTGATTGGAGTGGGAGACCTGGCTTGAAACTGGGAGTGTTTAAATGTCAGTCTCCTAGGGGTGCACCAATAAACATCATCCACAGGGTAAAACAAAAGGGAATTTCCTCTCTTCTTTTGGTACTGAGGAGATGAGAATGAAAGATTAATGTGGCCAGATTGGAAAGAAGCTATTATTTCTGGTTCCTCTTAAGTGAATTTCTTTTGCATTTTAATATGAAGCAACTATTGGAAAAAAAAAAAAAAAAAAAGACTTTGAAAAAACATATAAAAAGTAAGGTTTTAATGTACTTGCCTCCAGTTGATCTCTACAGGATGATTTTTCATCTATACATTGGTTCATTCTGATGATATGTCAGTCATTCTGTTGCATACAAGAAGCATGATTTTACATATGGCTTCTCTATTCTCAGAGAGAACAGTTATTTGCTTTCCTTCAGGGTGTTTTCATATCAAAAATCTTATTCTAAATTGCAAAAAATGTATCATGTATATATATGAGACACGATATTTACCAAGCAAATCAAGCAAATACTATTTTCCTTTTTTTCTTATCTTCTGCATTAAAAAACTCAAAAAAAAAAAAATCTTAAGTATTGAATTGCAAAAGGAAAGTACAAAATAGTTTCTATAATGAATGTTATAAATTTTCAACATATGCTAAATATTGCAAATACAGAGGGATAGGCTAAAAAAAAAACAAACCCAAAGCCATGAGAATGAGAAAGAGGAGTTTTGATTTCATCAAAGCTTTTGGAATCTCAAATGTAACAGTCTCCTATTTTCCCCAAAGTCCATCCTGTTTTTCTCAGTGCCATAGGAGCATCCCTTTCAAAGCCTGTGGTCCATTTTTAATACTTATCACAGTTCCAAGTTTTAACTTGAGAAATACGATGTGTTTAGAGATTTTAAATAGCCAAATTAGTAAGTTGATAAATTTAAAGCAAATTGATTGGAGGTATGTACAGCAACTATCCACAAAATTCCTCTGTCGGCTGCAAGACTATATATTGCAAAACTTGCTGACAAAAAGGGAAACAGAAACTGTCAGTACATATTGGGTGGACTTCCCCCTCCCACCCCCACTCGTCAGACTTTATTTACAGAGTCCCCTCACACTCACAGCTTGATAACAAAAAAAGTTAGTGTGGTGTGCTGGGTGACAGGTGACCTTGTGATGGAGGTGTCTGCCTTGCTATTGCTGTTCCATTTCTAAGCCAAAAGCAGCAAAATTGTGCAATTTGGAACCTGAGAGTGTGCAAATGGCTAGAAACTCAGTTCAAAAGCCTGGCTTTCAGCTCACCATGAAAGAAGGCAATTCATCAGGAATCATGCATAGTCAAGCCACTTTTGAAGGTGTTGCCTTCACCGTGATTCAGCACTGACTTTGCTTAAAGGGAGAGGCTCCTGTAGGATGATGAACAATTGTTTCCTTCTCTGGGGGAGAGGAAAGCTGGTGGATTGAAAAAATGGAGTTCTGGATACTGTAAGACTTGGTTGGGTAAAGTAAAAGGAAAAAGACCCCCTATAAAAACAAGTTATTTTCAGCACACTCCTGGGATGCAGGTATGTGATCTGCCACTGGGTTTTCCCAGCTGTTACTGTTCAGTTGTCTGTGTTTTAACAGAAGCATTCCCTGTTACCTCCAGGTAACTTTGGAGTAACACGCTGTAGGATGGACACTTGCCAAGATACTGCACCACAGCGGATAATGCAGAGCAGGGAAAGAGCCAAGGGTGTTGTGTTTTTTTCACATCACTAAGTGGAGACACATTTAAGCCAACCTCTTGCTTTAAAATCAGTCCTTTTCAGAGAGGACTCTCTTATTAGTGACACAGTAACTTTTCAAACAAAACAACAAACCTCATTATTTAAATTCTCTCCAGAGGACTTGGTCCAGCTCTTTGTTCTCTCCTAATTATGATTTGACTTAAAGCTCAGTAACTGATTTGCTTGAGCATCTTGTAATGTTCTTAGTGCAACAGAACTCCAGTTTTCAAAATTAAATATCTAGGGCCTAGCTATGTTGCTGCCAAAGGAAGTTTTATTCCTAAAGAGTTGTCCAGACTGTCCTCATAGCACCAACACAGAGGGGTCTCCAAAGGTCATCTGAGCCAGAGGATGCTTTGGTTGCTAAAAACCTTCCAGGACAATCCCTCTTGTGGCTAAAGCAGATTTACACATTTGCAATAGTGAGGTGCAACTCTGAACCTGTTTTAAAATATATAAGGACTACTAGAGTACAGTTTTGTACAATGCCAATTATTTTTGAGTGATGTGATCAACCTGATATTTTGAACTAAATAAGTTTATGAAAAAAAACATATCAATTTGTGCAATAGGAGAGCTTGAGGAGTATTGATTGAAATAAAAAGAAAAAAGTTCACCAAATACAATGTACAGTTAGAAATGTGGGTATATTGCTGTTTTATTAAATATATTAACTATAATTAAAATAACAACTCTTGCATCTCTGGGGGTAATGATTTGAGGAGTGATTCTCTTAAAAGCTTTATTTTCCCGTGCTGGTTGAAAGTGTGAAAAATCATTGGCATCTTTTTTACAATTCAATAACAATAAACGTAAAGATTGTAGTGAGTTGCTAAACTGCACCATGGGAAGTGGGAATTATTCTTTTTTGATAATGATGAAAACAACGTAGGTTTGTTTTTTTGGTTTTTTTTTCTGTTGTGTTGAAAGCGTGTATTCATTTTACACTTGCAAATAATCAAAGCTGTATCTTTAAAGATGACTATGAAAAATAGAGAGAAAGGGCTCTGGTAAAAAGTAGCCAAGTTGGACAGCACAATACTTCTCACCTACCTGAGCATTTTTTTTTAATTGGTAAGAGCATTTTAATTCATTTACTAGTGTCAGCCATGCTATGCTTTGATTTTATCAATGTATCCTTCAGCAAAAAAGTTCAATTATATTTTCAACATCATGAAAAATCAACTCTGACTCACAGCTCACCACAGATTCCAAACAGGAGGCAAAGACCCAGATTTCCTTTCAGAACTGCTTACATATCTGTGACCTTTCTGTGGGCAGCTTCAGAAAATGGGGGGAAAAACATTCCAAAGAACAGTACCAAGGTAATCACACAGCACAACGGACTTTCTCCTGGCATGAGATTCTTAATAAATTATGAGAAATAACACAGAAGCCATTTCTATCCACAGAACAGATTTAATAGGTTTTTGTTTCAAGAACAATTAGAGGATGCTTAAAATTTATTGTGCAGAAAGCTACATTAGGTCCTCAAATTTGAGTAATCAATATCCCCACAATCTAAACTGTGCAATTACTATTTCCCCAAAGAGAAACTTTTTGGGATTTGCAACTCATCTCAAAACCTCAGGAAAACAAAATCAGCAGAATTTCCCTAATTCAATGGAATTCCAATTGTGTTCTATGACCCTTCAAATACTCATGAAAACAGACTTGTTTTCACTAGAACAGCTGTGACTGAAAATCTGGGGTAAAACCTAGAAGAAATGGCAATATACATGAATGTTCCTTTCCACAGCAGCCACAAGCAAACAAGGAGTGGCACTCGTTGGCACAGCCTCTTGTCCACATACAGGAGAGTGGCCAAGGCAGTGCCAGCCGTCTCAGAGATGGGCAAGGACAAGAAAGGGTTTGAAGCTGTGCCAAGAGAGGTGTACACTGGACATTAGGAAGAACTGCTGCCCAGAAAGGGGCATGAGATATGGGAATGGTGTGCCCCAGGGGGCACTGGTGCAGTCACCGTTGCAGTAGGTGTTCAAGGTAAGCCTGGCCATAGCACTCCAGGCTCAGATCTGCTTGCCGTGGTAACCATGGATCACAGGCTGGAGTTGATCTCCCAGAACTCTTCCAAGCCAGTGCTTGGATTCTGTGACATCACAGCCTCTGGGGCAGCATGGTGCCTGGCAACTGTCCCCAGCCACCGCCGTGCCCCACAGCCTGGGCACACCTCGGCGAGGACAGACGTCCGAGCGGGTGTGCTGGTGGCAGCTTCCCCAGAGCACCATGGCCGACCCGGTCCCCTGGATCCTGCACTTTTACCTGCTGCTGCTCCTGGGCCATCGTCCCGACCCATCCAGCCATCCTGGGTCGGGCACGGGCCTGTATCTCGAGGAGCTGGAGCAGCAGAACAGGGACCCTGAGCCGACCACTCCATGCATAGATATGTCGTGGCAGTCCTGGACATGCCTGCTGGTGCAGCTGCTGGCCACAGGCACTGTCCTGGGATGGCGCCGCTACCGAGGGCGCTGGAGAGGCTGGAGAAGGGTGAGGGATGGGGGGTCAGGCAGGAAGGATGGGCTTGGAGCTCTTGGGCAGCCCTTTGGCCAAGGCCCCATGGCAGAGTGGAGCTGAGCCTCTGGCTGGGAATCAGGCCAGGGCTGAGCTCAGGGACAGCCCCAGGCAGAGGCAGCCAGAGCTCTGCTTGCTGCAGCCTGGCCAGGCCTGGCTCTCTTGCTCAGAGGCCAAAGGCAGCCCAGAGAGGGGCCCTGCTCTGCTCCTCTGCCCCTTCCATCGGGATCCCTGTGCTTTGCCTTGCAGAATCGGCGCCAGAGGCCTCGCACCAGCAGCCCAGGACAAGGCTGTCCCACAGAGCTGATCCAGCTGCTGAGGAACAACCACACCCTGCTGCAGGAGTGCCTGCAACGCTGCTCCCAGCAGAGGGCCCAGAACAGCAGAGCAGCGCAGGGGGCCAGCCAGAGGAGGAGGAGCAGGAGATCCTAAATCTCGCCCAGCGCTGACCTCCAGCTCCAGCACGGTGCGCAGGGCAGAGCAGGGAATGGGTGACCCGTGCCAGCCCGGGCACGGCGACATTCCCCATCTTAGGCTTTAGACACCCCCCATCCTTACCTGTAGCCACCCCCACCACCTTTTCCACCTTCCCCTTAGTGTTCCTGTTCTACGTGTTCAAGTTAGGCATTAGGTTGTTACCCCATAGTCCCCCGTAGTGTAGATTTTTAGAGTAGTAAAGTTAATAAAGTTCATGTTCTCTGCACATCCTGTGTTGTTTGCTTGATATTCCATCCAAGAGGGGACACAGAGGGATGGGTTTGAGCAGGAGCTCCAGACTGCCTGCAATGGAGAGCCTGAGTGCAGCAGCAGCATTTGCAGGAGTGCAAATGGAGGGCAGCTGGAAAGAAGATGCTGGGCAGTATTCTCCTGCCTCCATCTTCCAAGGAAGATTCAAGTCAGTCCATGTCTGTGCTCTGCTGGGGGGGTCCCTAAAGGCTCCAGGAGGTGTCTGGGTGGCTCCAAAAGGGGCTTGCAGGACCCTGGGGCACCAGGGAAGGAACAGCATCATCCCAGGAATGCTGTGAGAGATTCCCCAGAGTGGCCCCACCTGGGGCCCGGGCAAGGGATGGATTCAGGCAGGCAAATACATCCAGGGGCTGCCTGGGCTATGGCAGTGAGGCCCAGCCCTGTTTCATATCTTTCTGCTCTTCATTTGTATTTAGTCCTTTGTATTTATCCTCATGACCTTCACAATGGGATTAGATTTCACTTTCTTACAAGGCAAAACCTTAGTTATTTTATTTCCACTAAACAACCATGTGTATTACCAGCTTAAATGACTTCTCTCTGACTTACTCTGCATCTTGCTCCTTTCCAGCAAGATGCATCAAGCACCTCTGTTAAAGTACAGATGCCTCCCTGGAAAGAGGACAATCTTGCTATTTTCTGAAGAATCTTAACTTTGATGATGCACCAAATTTTACAAATCCAAGAGGAAAAAAGCCTACAGATCAGTTTTACAGTTTCAAAAGCTGATTCCTCAACTCTTGCACACCAGTTTCCTTATTGGCAATGTTCAGCAGTGATACCAAACAAGCACAGAAAACAAATGGGAGAAGAAATGCAGACAGCCAGCAGGGGACCACCTACCAAAATACATTTTAAATGTAGTTCTAGGGTGTCTAGCAGCAAGTTTGAGGTGTAAATGGAGACACACAGAAGTACTACCTGTCAGTAGTTTTGGCATTTCATCTGAGTTTCCTCTTCATTTTTTTACTTTTCACCTAAGTAAGAGAAAATAACTCAAACAAATGCAACCTTTCAGGCAGGGAAGAGATGTGGTTGGTCTTGAAGAAAGTATTTTCTTCTGGCTGTATAATAACCTGTTGCGGAAAATGTGAGCTTTCATCAAAATGTCGCTGTGCTCTTGCAGTTTTTCTAACTCTGTGAGAAATAACAGTCACCTCTTTACGGCTCCTGCAGCTCACCCTGTGCCAGTGTCATTGGCCACTTATCACTGCAGGGATCACTGGGAATAATGATGGTGGAAAATGTGGAGGGAGCTGAATAAATAAATACTTGCCATTTCTCTAGCAAAAAAACACCCAAAGCACTCCAAACAAAGCCATAAAAATAGTTGGCCTCTGAATTAGGAGGATTTAAAGTAACTATTTTATTCTGCTTTTGGTTCAACATTCATCAATCTGAATTTGAATATGCATTACATAATTAAAGGTAGATGAATGTTTATTTACTTGTGCTTACTGAAACCAGTGTTTTGCTTTAAACCTGCTTGGTATTGCCTTCATTCAGTCTTATTAGGTTATTAAATACATGGGGAAATATATTCTTTGTTTCATTAAGAAAGTATCATTAATTAGGAAAGCATAACTTCATCATAGCCACTGCTGCTACCAACATTACTTGGGTAAGTTCAAAGTACTAACACAAAAACATTATAACAGAAACAATGTTCAACAGAGTCTCAAAAATAAAGATATAGCTCAAAGTTTTTCAGATGTCCTACAGTTGCTAAGACATCTCCAGAAAGAGGAGTAAACTAAAAATAGCATAGGAAATTTGAAAACCATTTCTCTTTTCTTAACTTTGTTGTGGGCAACTATTAGAAAACTAATAGAGAGAATGAAATGCAGTTTTTCTACCTGAGTTGTGAGTCATCACCTCAGTTTCAATGTGATCCAATGCTCAGTGGAATCCTGGGAAGGATCAAATCATCAATGTTAATTTTAAATTTTATCCATGAAAGTTGGCATTTTTTCCCCATTCCCCTCCCTCCCTAAAATACATCAACACCGAGTGAGAAAGGCTCAAGTTGAAATACAATTATTACAAAATTATACTTGGACATAATAACTTTGTTACAAGTTTCAGCAGAAAGAGAAAGGAGAGCAGATTCAGAGGTTATCAAACTCAATATAAAATCCAGCTTATGCTTTCTCCAAAAGCCTCATTTAATTTATCCAGGATTTTTTTAAAAATTGCACATAACAGCATTTCACATATTATGCTAAATACTATCATTTCTATCTAAAATATTCATTATTATTATGCTTTTCAGAATTGAATTACAAAGTCTTCTGCACCCATCTTCCCAAAATCTGATTCTAAGAACATGCAAGTTTAATCCCTTAGGAAACAAAAGTAGCCCCAAGTGTCTCAGGATCAATAGAAACTAAACAACAAAGCTTGACAAAGTAAATTAAATTGTCAATAAAGTCAATAAATATTTTCCACTGTAGAGATAGCTATCACCAGCTTATGAATCTTGCTAGTGCAAGTTTAGTGAAGAAAATCTAAGTCTTTACTGCCAAATCAGTTATGAGTTGCTCTACTCTACTGCCAGTATGATGTGAGTATAAACACCACATTCTTCATAGTATCAGCCACAAAGAACTCAACTTTAAAATTAAGGCCGCTTTTGAGTTTGACCAAACAAATGAAAATTCACTATTAAAACACAGTGATGAAACAGACTTAACTTGAAAAACCTTAAATATCACCAATTACAATGAATACTTAACTATATTATTATGCATCATTATTAGATAGTCAGGGACAGCCAACCTGACCTCAAATGTGCTGAGGCACAGGGGCCAGGCAGTGCACATCTTCCCAGGAGCTAATTTGCCCATTCTTCTCAAGTCAATTTACCTGCACAGAGCTCCACAGTAGAACTGCTAGGCTGCCAATAAAAAATATCTCTGTCTACGAGACAAACCCCAATACATAAACCATATTAAAGGAAGAAAGAAACCTGCAGCATTTGATTGACCTTCAATGCCCTGAGAAGATTACAAATTTCCCAAGATTAAGGAGTTCCCAAAATACAAAGCAAAAGGACTGATTTTTATGGATCATATGTTAAATCGCCCTGTAAAATTGGAGTTCTTAGATTGCACATGAAGGAATGGAAAAAACCCCCACCACAATCCTCAAATGCAATTTTAGATCCTTCTTTGAAAATCTGGTTTCAAAAGAGAGGAATGAATACAATCTTCCCCTCACCTGGAGATTTTAATGAATTCAAACTATTTCAAGCCTGTGAAGAAAGCCCTACCACAGTCCCTGTCAAATAACATTTTCTTTCATTTTTTATTCTCATTACTACTTCAGAGCAAATAGGGAAATTAAAGTTGCAATTCAAACGCTAAGCTCTGGAGTCCTGCATTGCCTTCAAACAACTGTATGAAACAGAAACTTAATGTTCAACACTTTCCAGTGCATATAAACCATTTATTTGCATATCCTTTGGCTCCTAAAGCTGGAAATTGCATTTCTGTTAGCAGATGGGCCTGATTCTTGCCTTCCCTGATAGAGATCAGCAATATGGACCCTGACTTTCTGGATGGCTCATGCTTAGTTGTTCAAAAGTCTTGATTTTCTTCTTTGTAGCACTGCCCTTCCTGTAGCCAGCCTAAGGTACTAAGCAGCCACACATTGGGATGGTGACTGGGACTAAATTGGGAGCCACTGAGAATGTGCTGGTGAGTACTGGGGGCAAATGTGAGTGACTGGGGCCCTGCTGGGAGAGACTGGCATCATACTGGGAGTGACTGCGACTGTACTGGGGGCAACTGGGAGAACTGGGAACACACTGGACAAAAGCTGGAGGAACTGGCAGCAACTGGGACCCTGCTGGGGGCAAAGTGTGTCACAATAGGGAATGGCTGGGAATGACTGGGTTCATACTGGGAGAAATAGGGATCCTGCAGGCATCGAGGGGAAGTGACCAGGATCATACTGGGAGTGACCGGGCTCATACTGGGAGTGACCGGGCTCATACTGGGAGCAGCCATTCCCGGCACCGGGACCCCCGAACCCCTTTGTGGCCATCGCACCCCTCCAGCCCCAGCACCCCCACCGGGGTCCCGGCAATCCCAGGGGTCCCTCCCCCCTCTCGGGGTCCCGCTTTGGGGTTCGGGGGCTCTCCTCTCTCTGGGCTCCCGCTCAGGGAAGCCGCGGCTCTCCCGGGGCTCCCCCAATCCGGTGTCCCCCCGCCGATGCCGCCGGCCCCGCGCGGTCCCCACGGGCCCCGGCAGAGCTCGCAGGGCCCGGCCCGGGAAGCCCAACCCCCATTGCGGGGAGACCCGCATCCCCCCGCCCCCGCCAGGGCTCTGCCGCCACCGGGACCCCCAAAAACACCTCCCGGGGACCCCCCGATGTCCCCCCGAGGGGCATCTGCGGCTCGGCTCTGGAGCGCCACAAGCTCCAAACATTCCCCAAAACACCCAAACCCAGGGAACCCCCCCGGGATATTTGGGGTGAGCTCCTGCTCCCCGGGCACCTGGGATGTGGGGCGATGGTCCCGGGGGGGCTGCGAGTTCACGGAGGTCCCGGTTAGCGCGGCTGATTCGCTCCTTCTCTGCTCCTGCTTCTGCTGCCGCTTCCCTCCTCCTCCCCCGTTTGGAACAGGGAGGGGATGGGTCAAGGGAGGGGCGGGAACTGTGTGGGAAAGGGGCGGGGCCAAAGGGCCACACGGCCCTAAAAGGGCCTGGTTTGGCCTAAAATCACCTAAAAGGGCCTCAAATGCAGCCTAAATCCACCAGGTTTGGCATAAAATCAGCCAAAGGGGCCTCAAATCCACAAAAAAGGGGTCTAACATCCTGAAAATGGACTTACCATTGTCCAAATGGTGCCTAAATTCCAACTTAAAACTGCCCAGTTTATCCTAAAATCACCCAAACAGGCCTAAAATCTTTGGTATGGAGACCGAGACCAAAATGGGCTCTAGAACTGACACTGGGACCAAGACTGAGACCAGCACCAACACTGGGACCAGCACCGGGAGATTTCTGGGACTGGGAGCGGCACCAGAACCAGAACCAGCACCGAGACTGAGATTGGCACTATGAGCACTCTGGGACCAGCACCGGAACCAGCACCGAGACTGAGATTGGCACTATGAGCACTCTGGCACCAGCACCGGCACCAGAACCAGCACCGAGACTGAGATTGGCACTATGAGCACTCTGGGACCAGCACCGGCACCAGAACCAGCACCGAGACTGAGATTGGCACTATGAGCACTCTGGGAGCAGCACCGGCACCAGAACCAGCACCGAGACTGAGATTGGCACTATGAGCACTCTGGGACCAGCACCGGCACCAGAACCAGCACCGAGACTGAGATTGGCACTATGAGCACTCTGGGAGCAGCACCGGCACCAGAACCAGCACCGAGACTGAGATTGGCACTATGAGCACTCTGGGAGCAGCACCGGCACCAGAACCAGCACCGAGACTGAGATTGGCACTATGAGCACTCTGGGACCAGCACCGGCACCAGAACCAGCACCGAGACTGAGATTGGCACTATGAGCACTCTGGGACCAGCACCAGAACCAGAACCAGCACCGAGACTGAGATTGGCACTATGAGCACTCTGGGAGCAGCACCGGCACCAGAACCAGCACCGAGACTGAGATTGGCACTATGAGCACTCTGGGAGCAGCACCGGCACTGGAACCAGTTTTGAGCAATTCTGGGATTTTGGGGGTAGCATTGAGAGATTTTGGGGGGTTGGAGGGATTTTAGGGTGTTTCTATAGCATTTAGCAGTGGTTTGAAGGGATTTTGGGGTGGTTTGGAGTAATTTTAGGTGGTTTCTATGGGATTTTGGGGGGTTTCCATAAGATTTTGGGGCGGCTCGAAGGGATTTGGGGCATTTCTGGGCAGTTTTGGGGTATTCAGGGATGTTTTTGAGGTGTTTCTCTGGGCTTTTGGGGCGTTGCTCTGGGATTTGGGGTGTTTTGGGACAGTTTTCAGGTATTCCAGGCAAGTGTTTTCGGGTTTGGGGTCCCTTTTTGGTGCAGGAGATCTTTGTGGGTTGCTCTGGGTGATCTTGGAGCCCTGCAGGGCCCCGCGGGCGGCGCCGCCTTCACCTCGGTGTTGAACTGCACCAAGGGGATGTTGTGGCGCCCGGGCACAGGCACAGCTCCTTGAACCCGGGAACCTGGCACAAGGAATGGGGTCAGGGACAGCCCAAGAAACCGGGAATGGTACCCCAAAACACCTGGGAATGGTCCCAAAAACACCTGGGAATGGTACCTCAAAACACCTGGGAATGGTACCTAAAAACACCTGGGAATGGTACCTCAAAACACCTGGGAATGGTCCCCCAAAACACCTGGGAATGGTACCTCAAAACACCTGGGAATGGTCCTCCAAAACACCTGGGAATGGTCCCCCAAAACACCTGGGAATGGTCCCCAAAACACCTGGGAATGGTCCCCAAAACATCTGGGAATGGTACCTAAAAACACCTGGGAATGATACCTAAAAAACCTTGGGATGGCACCCCAAAACACCTGGGAATGGTACCTCAAAACACCTGGGAATGGTCCTCCAAAACACCTGGGAATGGTACCCAAAACACCTGGGATGGTACCCAAAAAACCTTGGGATGGTACCCCAAAACACCTGGGAATGGTACCTCAAAACACCTGGGGATGGTACCCCAAAACACCCGGGAATGGTTTCCAAAAAATCTGGGAACGGTCCCACAAAAATTCCGGAATGTTCCCTCAAAAATTCAGAAATATTCCTCAAAAATTGACAAACATTTCTCCCAAAAAAACAGGAATGTTCCCCCAAAAAACCTGGGAATGGTCCCCCATAACACTTAGAAATGGTACCTCAAAAATTCGGGCATGGTACTATAATAATTGTGATTTGTGCTAATCAAATTGGAACTATATTAGCAAAATTTTTGCTTTATAATCAATAGAAAAATTGTATTTAATTGTCATAAAGCAGAAAGGATAAAGGAAATGGTTGAACAAAGCAGATGGAATCATCCTCCAGTTGTTTGGTGGGAGTAAGGATAGTAAGGATATAGGTCTAAAAACAGCACCTAGAAATAAAACTTTTGACCTTGAATTGAGCCAAATTGGGATCATTCCAGGCACTGGACACTGGACTCAGGCCTGTTGTGGGAACATATATTTGATTATATAACCCTGAGCTCAGTGCGCCTGCGCTCCCTGCGAGGTCACACAGCGAACACTGAGGAAGACCCAGAGCCTTCATCAGAAACAAGACCCCGAAAGGAGGAGAGACCCTGACCACTGGTGACGCATGGCAACACAACACAGGGACGTGGATTTTGGGAATAGAAATGAGGAGGAGCTTTCCAGAAGCTTCTGTATTAATATGGTATTAGTAAACAGCATGTAAGTGAGATTTTTAGCTCAATTGGTTTGGTACGGTGTGAGAGGAAGGGCCCTGCCCGTACCCCTGGTCAGTTTTGCTTCTGCTTTATTAGAACCAAACCTCAATTATACTAAATTACTCACTGCCAGATTTTGTATTTACTTAAATCTATGTAACAAATATATTTTGATTGTATTCATTTATATACAATTGCTGTTATTCTTAATAAATTGCTGCTAAACTTAACCTTGTTGTTTCGATTAATTGGACAAAATCGAACATATCTATTTATAACATTTTCTGAGTCTCTGAGAGATTTTTGGGCAGTCATGGCCTCCAATTCTCACCTTCAAGGAGTCCATGAGGAGCCTGTGTTGGGGATGGACCTCAGTGGGACCCATTAATGCTTTGAGACACTTTGGGTTTTTCTTCTGACTGGGGCTCCTGGAAAGGTTTGTGCAATCTCTTCTCAGTCCCTGAGGTTCAAGGGCTCAGCACCAAATGCACCACGGGGCTCACTGGGATCAAGTCAGTCCTGACAAACCATGGCTCTGCCTTTCTTTCCCTCTGGTCCAGTGCAGTTGATTAGGAAAGTTTTTTTGTAGAGTTATGGAGAAATATTTCAAAGAGCTTCTTAGAAATAAGTGTTCCTGTTTTAAAGAGTGTCTTTTCTTACTGTTTCTCTTCAGAGCAGAGTTGATTGCAGCGTTCTGTGATGGGTATTGATCCAGGGTCTCTCTTCAGGAGATCTGGCCTGCTCAGAGAAGCTCTACCTTGAGGTCTGATCCAGTGTGGACAACCTTGCTCCACATTGCCCAATCCCATCCTGTCTGTCCTCAATCACCTGGGATCTGCTTTGCTTGGAGATCTGGCAGCATTCAGGGAAACAGGGATTTTCTTCCTTTTCTCTTTTTGAAGCAATCTAAAACTCCTGAGTTTCCCCATTACAAACAGACACCTTTCTTTAGTGTGTGCCAAGGAGGTTTCTCTTTCCAAGGCAGAGCCGTGCAAGATCTGTTTTAGGCCTTTGGACTCCTTGGTTCCACAAGGCCCTGTTGTGTCACCATGGACTCTGGGTTCTGTGAGGCTCTGTAGTGTCACAATGGATGTTTGGTTCCATTAAGCCCCACAGTATCAGTGCTCTTCTTTTTCCTGTGGCAACCAGCAGCAAACCCCACTGGCAGAGCCACATGCCTGGGAAGAAGGAGGATGGGGGACATTTGGAGTGATGGTTTTTGTCTTCCTACATCACAGTGCTGTGGGGTGGGGCCCTGCTGTCCTGGAGATGGCTGAACAGCAGCCTGCCCATGGAAGGGGGAAGAGACAAGAACCTCTGTCTATGGAACTACAACAGCAAAAAGGTCAGGAAACATCAATGAGAGAGGAAAGATGTGTACTAATGTCTTTACAAATCACTTCATGGGTGAAGGGATGGCTGTTAGGGTCTTTGAAATGGGTTGTAAAGTTTCTACTGGCTTTGGGCAGCAGGTTTGTTACTGGGCCCACACAGCTTGGCTCCTGAACCAGACAAGACTCTGCACAAGGCTGAACTTCTGAACTTTGTGGGGAAATGCCAGATTCAAGGGGGAATATGGGGCACAGGGGTTGGGAAGGCTGCATCTCCCTTAGCCAACGGGGAAGGGAAGAGGGCAAAGTGTGGCCGGGAGTTAAGGATATAAGGAGGCTGCACTCTCTGAAGCCTCGAGGGAGAAAAATCTGTGGGTGTGTGCCCTGTAAAGATGCCACCTCCTAAGACAGTGGCTGCCTTTGGTGCACCAAATGTTTCCTCTCAACAGACATCAGGAAATTGGGATGGTGACTTTTGTTTCCCATGGGAAAGAGCCAATGTTGATATCCAGGGGCCTCTAACTGGGACTGGGCTTCCACCTGGTAAAATTCCATAGGGTGCAGGATTTCTGCCAGACCAAAGCTGCCACCACCGAGAAGCCTGGGTGCTGTTGGAGTGCCAAATGCATAACTGACATCAGAACTGACATCTGGAAACGGGGATGTTAAGGTTTTTGTCCTGTGGAAAAAGCCACCGTTCTTTTTTATGGTCCTTTGGGAGTGGGAATGGGTTTGTTTATGCTAAAATTCCCTACGTAATAAGATTTCTCCCAGACCAAAGCTGCCATATCCTCAGACCATAGCTGCCATTGGACTGTCAAATGCCTTCTCCTAAGTGACATCTGGAAACTGGCATGGTGAGATTAATGTCCTGTGGAATATAGCCACCATTCCTATTCAGTGGCCTTAGCCTAGAGTGGGTTTCTGCCAGCTAAAATTCCGTATGGCACAAGATTTCTGCCGGACCAAAGCTGCCACCACCGAGAAGCCCGGCTGCCTTTGTTGTGCCAAACGCCTCCTCCTAAGTGACATCTGGAAACGGGGATGCTGATTTTGTTTCCTATGGATAAGATCAACCATTCATGTGCAGAGAACACAGGCCAGCCCTGCGCTCCCCAGGCAGGGAAAGCCCCGGGATGCCCCAGAGGATGGAGCACGGCCGCTGCGGGGTGTCTGCCCGGCCCCTCTGCCGTCCTGTCCCTGGCCACGTCCACAGTGGGTGCCATGGGGCCAAGCTGGCAGCAGCCATCATTTTTGTTTGTTATTAGCACATTGTTTTTTCCATAAATAAAGTTAATGATTTGCTTGATAAAATAAGATAGAATATGATATGATATGATATATGATAAGATATGATATGATATGATATGATATGATATGATATGATATGATATGATATGATATGATATAGAATGTCATAAATGTTAGGATAGCAGAAGGATAAGAGAAGAAAAGAATACGATAATATAAGGCTAGGATAAGACTAGATAAGACACGATAAGACAAGACAAGGATGAAATAACAAAGACAATTTGGCTGGTACAACAAAAGAAGGGTAATTGTAGTAATGCTGAACAAGGTTGAGATGCTGGTGGACATGTCTGTACAAATCTGGGCCTTGTGTAGTGTGCACCAGCCAAAAACCATATTTAGTTGCTATGTTTTGCTGTTCAGTTCTTTCTGCATATTTTGCTGTTTGTTCACACGCTTCTTTCACATGCCAGCTGTTTTTGTGCATTTCTTAGTTTAGACCAGTGTTTATAATAGGTGCACAGCATGAGAAAGTTTTAGGAGTTTTTTGATAACTTATTTGAAACCCCCCAAGGCCGCTGGAACATAAACTATGCTAAATGGGGAGAGAAGAAGTTGAACACACAGAACACAGATTAGGAAGTTCAAGATAACAGGAGGCAGTGAAACTACATGTGACCACCAATTACTGACTCTGGGGGGTTTGAATGGGTGGATCAACACCCTAAAATTACCAATTGTAGAGTGTGTCCCCATATGGGTGATGGTTCTAGAAATTGATAATTAGGGTGAATTATAAACAATAAATCGGCTTCTGCAAAATCATATTGATCTGCTGTGCAGAAGTTCAGTTTGTTCCTGCAGGGGCTGTGCCCTATAGGGCAGGACCCCATCCCCTATAGGGCACAGACCCATTCCCTATAGGGCAGGACCTCATTCCCTATAGGGCAGAACCCCATCCTCTATAGGACACAGCTCCCATCCCCTATAGGGAAGAACCCCATCCCATATAGGGCACAGACTCATGTGTTAGGAAGGATGAGGAGTTGACAGAAAGGTCTCACACGTGTGTGTATAACAGAAAGATTTTTGAATGTAGAATCTGAAGAAGGAAGAGGGATGACAGCAAATTTTGATGTAGAAGAAAAGAATTGCTGAGCCAGTCTTACTGGGTAACTAAGAAGGCAAAGGGCAGTGAGTTGGAAGGGGCTTTTATGACTCTGAGCAAAGGATAAATCCACCTCAAACAAAAGATATTTTTACCAAGGAAAAGAATTTTCACAGGCAAAGAAAAATACCATGTTGCAAGTAGAGAAAATATCTCAGGATTTTCCACTGCAAGAAAATTGTAAAACAACTTCTAGCTTAAACTGAAACACACTAACTTTTTGTGATTGGAAAATAGTAACAAGAATATTGTAATGTCAGTAGGTATGATAGGCTACAGGTGATAGTGAACGCATTGATTGGTTGTCATGTTTTAAGATGCTCTGTAATGAAAATTATTTAATGTATTGTAACCAGAACTGGAGGAAGCTTTCAGAGGAACCCACAGATGTGGCTGTCAGGCTGTGGGCTGGGTTCTTGTCACCCACGGGCTGTGAATTGCTGCATCACATGGATACAATAAACAGCATTTTAAATGATAAATAAATGACTGCACCATTTGGATATAATAAGCAGCATTTTAAAGAGCCCGTCTGGAGTTCTGCATCCCTCATTTCAGGCTCTTACAATCAGAGAGTCTTACATGCAGCAGCTTGACGGAGTGTTTTGTTAAATTAATTTCTTTTCATTTATTGCCAATTCACCCCAATTTTATTTATTTTGGATAATGCAATCTCTGATGATTAAAAATAAGCGCTGGTTCTGAAAGCAAACAAAATGAGAACACTGTGTCAAAATGCTTAGAGGCTCAGTTCTAAAAACTCAGCAACAAAATAAACGGATTGAAGTTGTTAGTATTGACATTTACATTTGTTTACGAGGACAGGAAAATGCCAAAGTATTCTTTTACACTGCTCTATGTAGGGATTTTGCAGGTATTATATCTTTGTAAATGATTTACTGAAATTTACTACACAGAAATTGCAGGAAACAGAGCTCTATCTGCTCTTACGATTCAATAGCAGGAATTGATAGGAAGTTGAAAGAAAGCTGTGAGTCAGCTGTGAAAAGTGGTGTGGAAGCAAAGGTCTTTTACATCAGCAATCCCATAACACCAAGGGCTCTGCACTGTTTTAGTTAGACTGTGCAGATGTCAGAATATATGATTCTAATACAATTTAGCATGGCCAAAACTGAGGTGAGTCACACTGACATCCAGTCTGGTTTACTCACACTGAGATACACTCCAATTTTAAGTTCTGTCAAGGCTGTCAAAAGCTTCCCATTGCATTAAAGGATGCAGGTTCTTCTGCTGCATGCATTAAGGAGATGAAGAAAACAGAAACTTAAATTTGAGCAATTGCTCTGTTGTCACTAAGAACAAAACGGATATAAGTAATAAAAAAGCCTCCTAAATGTATGCTAGAGAAAATTCTTCCTGGTCAGACACACTGAGTGAACATGGCTGTGTCCTGGTCAGTGTAAATACAGCCAATCATCCATTTGGGCATGTCCTTAAAAACTGCACATGGACTGCACAGTCCTGTTAGGATACCTGCATTTGTACTGCAGTGGGAAATACAAGACTGGGTGCTGGGCAGGGGGAAACTTGTTGCTTCCTCTGAGTGCAATAAGGAGAGTTTAGGGAAACTGCCATCAGCAGAAAGATGAAAGATAATTCTTTTGAATTTGATAATTATCTTGGTTTGAAAGATAACTCTTTTGTTGCCTTCATTTACAGTGCCTTTTGATCTTTTGGGAAACAGAAGTTGCTGATCTTACTTTCATCAAGCTTAAGTTTTCAGAGTGGTCCACACAGTTCATAGTATTCACAGCAGTGTCTGGTCAGTCACATGCTGCTGAAGCTCTTCTGAAGAACAGTTTTAATAAATAATTAGTATTTCAAAGACCACTGGTGTGCAATGACTACAGTACAATGACTGGAATGTGAGAGCAGTGAATTAACTTGCAGTGCTGCTGTGTTCTGCACAGCCTGGCAGCTAAAGCAGCAGTCCCTTCATTTGATATGCTCTGCCCTTCTGACCTGTCTCACAGCAGCAAAGCACAGATTTTACTGCTGCCTGTCTGTCATTAAAGTGTGTCTGAAGGTGTTTTGCAGTTAGGGAGTGCATTAAAAATGCCACTTCAGTCAGTGCTGAGCTTCAGTGACAAAAATGCCACAAGCTGCTGTTGCTTTGAATGTGCAGAACCAAAGTCCTGCCAAAACACAGCAGTGGTGATTTGCTGATGCTGTGTCTGGCTCTGTTGCTGTGGAAGGGTTATGGAGCAGCGAAAAAACAGCAACAAGACACTCTCCTGCTTGGTGCAGAAAAGAGCAAGAAAGAGCAATTTATTGAAAGAAACCAATGCCTTAAATAAGGCAGTTCGTGGAAAACAAAATACAAACAGATCATTGGTCAGAAAAGGAGACACCTCTGCTCCCCGACTTTCTCATGGTCCTTTCAGGTGTTTATCTCTGCTATGATTCTTCCTTTTGTGTTTAAAGTAAAGAAGGAGTCTCTGGCCTGGGAAAAATCCTGGCTAGAGGCTGAGAAAGTTTCATGGCCTGAGAAAAATACTTAGAACTTGAAAAAAAGGCCAAGCTAAAATGTGCCTAGGCCTCCAGCAGTGTCCACAACCGGGACTGGCACCGGCTGTGGGGATTGGTTGTGGCTTTAGATCTTCCCAGAGCAGAGCAGTTGCTGGCTGCTGTAAAGTTGTTTCTTGTGAAGGCACGTCAGGCTCCAAAGGCAAAGAGCCCAAGGCTCTCCAGTCCCTGTTCAATCTCTCTGCCATAAAGTCCCGATGGAAGCAGGAGCAGCTCTCTGCTGCAAGAGGTCGAAGCTGCGGCTGGTGCAGAGTCTCCAGAGGCAGATGCTCCCTGGCCTTTCTTCTTCTCTTCTTTTCTTCTTCATCTTCCTCTTCTTTTTCTCTTGCGTGCTGGTAGTGGTGATGATGATGGTGGTGGAGGAGGACAGAGCAAAGACAGAAGAGTGAGAGAGAGAGCTCTGGCTCCAATGCATGGATTTTTTTTGACAAATTACCCAATGAGCCAAAATCATGAACCTGATGAATTTCTCCTAAATCTATTAGAATTCCATAATACTAAAGTCTACATATAACTTGTGCATATGTCCTATCTGTTCTATGTGAAAACTAAACAAAATATTCCTACTGTCATTTTATTTTGTCTAGAACTAAGTTTTTAATGTCTCAATGCAAATTCCACGTCTTTTACTTTTTATGGTATTTAAAACATATTTCTATGTGCTTCACACTGAGATTTAAATTTCTACTTCATATCTATGCTACTTAATATTTATTAAGCTACTTAATATTTCTAATTCCTTATAGTAAAACTTAGACCTCTATTTAATGTCTGCATGGTTTCCTGTATTTTAATTTGTCACAACATTTTTAATTTAATTCTTGCATACTGTTCTCTCTCGGAGGGAATCAGAGAGGCTTCTCTGTTCCAGTCTCCAAAAACCAGGAATGGGGACAGGGACAGAGAGTGGGGACTGGGAAAGGGACATTGGAATGTGAATGAAAATGGGAACAGGAATGGTAATATGGGAACAGAACAGGAAATATGGAAATAGAAATTGAACAGAAAATATGGGACGAGGATTTAGATTATGGGACACAGAACAGACATGGAGATAGAGCAGAAGGATTGGGAATGGGAATATGGGAAGGGGATTGGAAATATAGAAATGGAAATATGAGAATGGGACTGGGATCAGGAATACAAGAAGGGGAACAGGACTGGGAATATGAGACTGGGAATATGTGAACGGTAACCAGGCAGAGAATACAGGACAGGGAATGATACCGGGAATGGGATCTGAACTGGGACAGGGGCAGGAGTGCTGTGAGACGGGAATGGGCTGGGGGAAGGGCAGTGACAGTGGGGAGAGGAGGATCCTGGACAGGGGACAGCGGGAGCTGGGTCAGCGGGAAATGGGGAGGGTGTCAGGGCAGGGGGTCCTTGATCAGCTGCCCCAGAACCTCCGTCAGCATCTCCCAGTGCAGCCAGAGCCGCTTGGGATGGGGAGCCCAAAGCCCTGAGCAACCTACAAGGAAACCTGAAGTCCCTGGAACACAGCGTCCCGCACATCCTCTGGAAGATCCCCCTGTGTCTGCAGGCATGTCTTAGTTCAATGTCTTCATTTTTACCCCGGTACTGAGTGTCTGAAGAAGGATAAAGAGAAATGTAAAGAAAATCCAGGTCACAGGGAGCCAGCAGGAAGCTTATCCTGCACTCGGGGCACTCACAGGGCTTTTCTCAGTGGAGACTCCGTTGGTGTTTGGTCAAGGTAGAGCTCTGTGAGAAGCTCTTCCCACATTCAGGACAGTCGTAGGGTCTCTCCCCGGTGTGGATGCGCCGGTGCCTGATGAGGTTGGAGTTTGTCTTGAATCCCTTCCCGCAGTCGTGACAGGAGAAGGGCCTCTCATGCCAGTGAGTGCGATAGTGCTGGAAGAGACTGGACCTGCTCTCAAACCTCTTCCTGCATTTATCACACTCGTAGGGCCTCTCCCCAGTGTGGATGAGTCGGTGGCTGATGAGGCTGGAGTTTTGACTGAAGCATTTTTCACATTCGGGACAGCAGAAGGGCCTCTCCCCTGTATGAATGCGATAGTGCTGGAGGAGATGGAAGCTTGTTTGAAACCTCTTCCTGCATTTATCACACTCGTAGGGCCTCTCCCCAGTGTGGCTCCTCTGGTGCACAATCAGGTTTGATATCTGTCTGAATCTCTTCTCACACTCCCCACACTTGTGAGGCCTCTCCCCAGTGTGGATCCTCTTGTGCACAGTCAGGTGTGAGCTGCGGCTGAATCTTTTCCCACACACCCCACACCCGTAGGGCCGTTCCCCTGTGTGGATTCTCCGATGTCGGATGAGGTTGCTTTTCACACTGAACCGCTTCCCACATTCCGAGCACTTGTGGGGCTTCTCCCCATGGTGAAGCTGCTCACGCAGCCCCAGCTCCGAGCTCCGGCCGCCTCCCCGGCCCGGGCTGGCTCTTTCCTGCTGGGATCCCCGGGCTGTGCGTTTGCAGCCCCTCCTGCTGCGGGATCTGCGGGGCTTTTCCTCCCCGTTGCATTCCTGCGCCGTGGAGCCGCTGCAAACGGCCTCTTGCCCGAGGCTGTGCCGCGGGGATTTGTCCTCCCTGCTGTCCGTGCTCAGCTCCTTGTCTGGGGAGGAAGGACAATGAGAGGGTGGGATTTGCCTCCGTTCCAGAGGCAAGGGCAAGGAGATCCCCCCTAGGGCTGTGCTGCAGCCGGGGCGTGATGGGCTGGGAGATGGAGCAGGACACAGGGGGAAAGGGGCACTGACTTCATCCTCACCTGCCCGCGGCTCCCGAAACATCGACCTCGTCCTCATGGCCTCTGCCTCCTCAATGCAGCCAACGTTTGGGAAATCCTGGTTTGTGGAGGAAAACAAGGGCTGAGCGCGTTGGGTTTGATGGTGGCGCTGCCCAAGGGCAGCTGGAGCAGTCAGCGCCCCTTTCAGCCTCGGGGCCCGGAGCCCGCTCAGCACCAACCTCCCGCACCCCTCCAGGCTGCCGGGGGGTCCCCCGGCTCCGGGATCGCCCCTCCGCGCTCTCCCTGCTCCGGGGCTCCCGCCTTCCCCCCCCCGGTTCTGCCGGGGATCCCCAGATCCGATATCGCCCCCTCCCCGCCAGTACCGGGGAGATCGCAACACGGGAAAAGCCAAGATCCCGCCAGGGACATTTCCGGCTCGGCTTTGGGCTCCTGCAAGATCGAAACATCCCCTGAAAGGAAAAACAAAACCCTCCCGGAGCCGCCCATGATGGATTTGGGGTGAGCTCCCCCTCCCCGCTCACCTGCGGGATTTTGGGGGGGGCGATGATGCCGCTCTCGGGGAAACCGCGGCCTTAGCGAGACGGCGAGGTAAGCCCGTGGATCCAAAATCGCTCCTCCTCTTCCTCCCGCTGCTTCTCTTCCGTCTCTTCCCGCTCCACCTCTTCCTCCCGCTGCTTCTCCGCTCCCAGCCATCTCCCAGCGCAGCCAGAGCCGCTGGAA
>NW_027635945.1:27567-74907 GCF_903797595.1 Erithacus rubecula | reverse complement strand
ACAAGGGACAGCCCAAGAAACCGGGAATGGTACCCCAAAACACCTGGGAATGGTACCTCAGAATTTCAGAAATGCTCCCCAAAATTCAGAAACATTCCCTGAGAAACCCCAGGAATGTTCTCCAAAAACCCAGAAATGGTCCCCAAAAAATCCAGGAATGGTCCCCAAAAATCTGGGAATGGTCCCATGAAAATTCCGTAATGTTCCCTCAATAATTCAGAAATATGCCTCAAAAATTCACAAACATTTCTCCCAAAAACCCAGGAATGTTCCACCAAAAAATCTGGGAATGGTCCTCCAAAAAACTTGGAAATGGTACCTCAAAAATTAGGGCATGGTACAGTTATAAATGTGATTCATGCTAATTAAATTGGAACTGTATTAGCAAAATTGTTGCATTATAATCAATAGAAAAATTGTATTTAATTGTAATAAAGCAGAAAGGATAAAGGTGGAATCATCCTCCAGTTGTTTGGTGGGAGTGAGGATAGTAAGGATATAAGTCTAAAAGCAGCACCTAGAAATAAAACTTTTGACCTTGAATTGAGCCAAATTGGGATCATTCCAGGCACTGGACACTGGACTAGGGCCTGTTGTGGGAACATATATTTAATAATATAACCCTAAGCTCAGTGTGCCTGCGCTCCCTGCGAGGTGACACAGCGAACACTGAGGAAGACCCAGAGCCTTCATCGGAAACAAGACTCACCTTCAAGGAGTCCATGAGGAGCCTGTGTTGGGGATGGACCTCAGTGGGATTCATTAATGCTTTCAGACACTTTGGGTTTTTCTTCTGATTGAGGCTCCTGGAAAGGTTTGTGCAATCTCTTCTCTGGCCCTGAGGTTCAAGGGCTCAGCACCAAATGCACCACGGGGCTCACTGGGATCAAGTCAGTCCTGACAAACCATGGCTCTGCCTTCCTTTCACTCTGGTCCAGTGCAGTTGATTAGGAAAGTTTTTTTGTAGAGTTATGGAGAAATATTTCAAAGAGCTTCTTAGAAATAAGTGTTCCTATTTTAAAGAGTGTCTTTTCTTACTGTTTCTCTTCAGAGCAGAGTTGATTGCAGTGTTCTGTGATTGGTATTGATCCAGGGTCTCTCTTCAGGAGATCTGGCCTGCTCAGAGAAGCTCTACCTTGAGGTCTGATCCAGTGTGGACAACCTTGCTCCACATTGCCCAACCCCATCCCGTCTGTCCTCAATCACCTGGGATCTGCTTTGGTTGGAGATCTGGCAGCATTCAGGGAAACAGGGGTTTTCTTCCTGTTCTCTTTTTGAAGCAATCTAAAACTCCTGAGTTTCCCCATTACAAGCAGACACCCTTCTTAAGTGTGTGCCAAGGAGATTTCTCTTTCCAAGGCAGAGCCATGCAAGATCTGTTTTAGGCCTTTGGACTCCTTGGTTCCACAAGGCCCTGTTGTGTCACCATGGACTCTGGGTTCTGTGAGGCTCTGCAGTGTCACAATGGATGTTTGGTTCCATTGAGCCCCACAGTATCACAGTGCTCTTCTTTTTCCTGTGGCAAGCAGCAGCAAACCCCACTGTCAGAGCCACAAGCCTGGGAAGAAGGAGGGTGGGGGACATTTGGAGTGATGGTTTTTGTCTTCCTTCGTCACAGTGCTGTGGGGTGGGGCCCTGCTGTCCTGGAGATGGCTGAACAGTGGCCTGCCCATGGAAGGGGGAAGAGACAACAACCTCTGTGCATGGAACTACAACAGCAGAGAGGCCAGGCCAGAGGCTGGCTTTAAAAGTCTGTTAGCAGCAGAGGAAACATCAATGTGAGAGGAAAGATGTGTGCTAATGTCTTTACAAATCACTTCATGGGTGAAGGGATGGCTGTTAGGGCCTTTGAAATGGGTTGTAAAGTTTCTACTAGCTTTGGGCAGCAGGTTTGTTACTGGGCCCACACAGCTTGGCTGCTGAACCAGACAAGAGTCTGCACAAGGCTGAACTTCTGAACTTCGGGGGGAAAAGCCAGATTCAATGGGGAATATGGGGCACACGGGTTGGGAAGGCTGTATCTTCCAAGTACCTTGGCCAACGGGGAAGGGAAGAGGGCAAAGTGTGGCCGGGAGTTAAGGATAAAAGGAGGTTGCACTCTCTGAATCCTTGAGAGAGAAAAATCTGTGGGTGTGTGCCCTGTAAAGATGCCACCTCCTAGGACAGTGGCTGCCTTTGGTGCACCAAATGTTTCCTCTCAACTGACATCAGGAAACTGGGATGGTGAGTTTTGTTTCCCATGGAAAAGAGCCAACGTTGATATCCAGGGGCCTCTAAATGGGACTGGGCTTCCATCTGCTAAAATTTCATAGGGTGTAGGATTTCTCCCAGACCAAAGCTGCCACCACCGAGAAGCCTGGGTGCTGTTGGAGTGCCAAATGCCTCCTCATAACTGACATCGGGAAATGGGGATGTTGATGTTTTTTCTCCTGTGGAAAAAGGCACCGTTCTTCTTTATGGTCCTTTGGGAGTGGGAATGGGTTTGTTTATGCTAAAATTCCCTACGTAACCAGATTTCTCCCAGGCCAAAGCTGCCAACTCCTAGGACCATGGCTGCATTTGGTGTGCCAAAACAGCCTCTGAACTGACATCAGGAAACTCGGATGGTTAGATTTGTTTCACATGGAAAAGAGCCACCAGGGTCCGGTAGGTGGGACTGGGTTACCGCCTTCTCAAAGTCCATATGGCGCAGGATTTCTCCCAGAGCAAAGCTGCCATATCCTCAGACCATGGCTGCCATTGGACTGTCAAATGCCTTCTCCTAAGTGACATCTGGAAACTGGCATGGTGAGATGAATGTCCTGTGGAAAACAACCACCATTTATATTCAGGGGCCTCAGCCGGCAGTGGGTTTCTGCCAGCTAAAATTCCATACAGCACAAGATTTCTGCCGGACCAAAGCTGCCACCACCGAGAAGCCCGGCTGCCTTTGTTGCGCCAAATGCCTCCTCCTAACTGACATCTGGAAACGGGGATGCTGATTTTGTTTCCTGTGGATAAGATCAACCGTTCATGTGCAGAGAACACAGGCCAGCCCTGCGCTCCCCAGGCAGGGAAAGCCCCGGGATGCCCCAGAGGATGGAGCACGGCCGCTGCGGGGTGTCTGCCCGGCCCCTCTGCCGTCCTGTCCCTGGCCATGTCCACAGTGGGTGCCATGGGGCCAAGCTGGTAGCAGCCATTATTTTTGTTCTTTATTAGCACATTGTTTTTTCCATAAATAAAGTTAATGATTCGCTTGATAAAATAAGATAGAATATAATATGATATGATATGATATGATATGGAATATCATAAATGTAAAGATAGCAGAAGGATAAGATAAGAAAAGAATACGATAATATAAGGCTAGGATAAGACTAGATAAGACACGATAAGATAAGACAAGGATAAGATAACAAAGACGATTTGGCTGGTACCAAAAAAGAAGGGGAATTGTAGTAATGCTGAACAAGGTTGAGATGCTGGTGGACATGTCTGTACAAATCTGGGCCTTGTGTGGTGTGCACCAGCCAAAAACCATATTTAGTTGCTATGTTTTGCTGTTCAGTTCTTTCTGCATATTTTGCTGTTTGTTCACACGCTTCTTTCACATGCCAGCTGTTTTTGTGCATTTCTTAGTTTAGACCAGTGTTTATAATAGGTGCACAGCATGAGAAAGTTTTAGGAGTTTTTTGATAACTTGTTTGAAACCCCCCAAGGCCGCTGGAACATAAACTATGCTAAATGGGGAGAGAAGAAGTTGAACACACAGAACACCAAGATTAGAAGATTCAAGATAACAGGAGGCAGTGAAACTACATGTGACCACCAGTTACTGACTCTGGGGGGTTTGAATGGGTGGATCAACACCCTAAAATTACCAATTGTAGAGTGTGTCCCCATATGGGTGATGGTTCTAGAAATGGATAATTAGGGTGAATTATAAACAATAAATCAGCTTCTGCAAAATTATATTGATCTGCTGTGCAGAAGTCCAGTTTGTTCCTGCAGGGGCTGTGCCCTATAGGGCAGAACCCCATCCTCTATAGGGCACAGACCCATCCCCTATAGGACAGGACCTCATTCTCTATGGGGCAGAACCTCATCCCCTATAGGGCAAGACCTCCATCCCATATAGGCACAGCCTCATCCCCTATAGGGCAGGACCTCATTCCCTATAGGGAAGAACCCCATTCCATATAGGGCACAGCCTCATGTGTTAAGAAGGATGAGGAGTTGACAGGAAGGTCTCATACATGTGTGTGTATAACAGGAAGATTTTTGAATGCAGAATTGGAAGAAGGAAGAGAGATGAGAGCAAATTTTGATGTAGAAGAAAAGAATGGCTGAGCCAGTCTTACTGGGTAACTAAGAAGGCAAAGGGCAGTGAGTTGGAAGGGGCTTTTATGACTCTGAGCAAAGGATAAATCCTCCTCAAACAAAAGATATTTTTTTTCCAAGGAAAAGAATTTTCACAGGCAAAGAAAAATACCATGTTGCAAGTAGAGAAAATATCTCAGGATTTTCCACTGCAAGAAAATTGTAAAACAACTTCTAGCTTAAACTGAAACACACTAACTTTTTGTGATTGGAAAATAGTAACAAGAATATTGTAATGTCAGTAGGTATGATAGGCTACAGGTGATAGTGAAGGCATTGATTGGTTGTCATGTCTTAGGATGCTCTGTAATGAAAATGATTTAATGTATTGTAACCAGAACTGGAGGAAGCTTTCAGAGGAACCCACAGATGTGGCTGTCAGGCTGTGGGCTGGGCTCTTGTCACCCACGGGCTGTGAATTGCTGCATAATTTGGATACAATAAACAGCATTTTAAATGATAAATAAATGACTGCACCATTTGGATATAATAAGCAGCATTTTAAAGAGTCCACCTGGAGTTCCACATCCCTCATTTCAGGCTCTTACAATCAGAGAGTCTTACATGCAGCAGCTTGACGGAGTGTTTTGTTAAATTAATTTCTTTTCATTTATTGCCAATTCATGCCAATTTTATTTCTTTTGGATAATGCAATCTCTGATGATTAAAAATAAGCGCTGGTTCTGAAAGCAAACAAAATGAGAAGACTGTGTCAAAATGCTTAGAGGCTCAGTTCTAAAAACTCAGCAACAAAAAAAATGACTTGAAGTTGTTAGTATTGACATTTACATTTGTTTACAAAGACAGGAAAATGCCAAAGTATTCTTTTACACTGCTTTATGTAGGGATTTTGCAGGTATTATATCTTTGTAAATGATTTACTGAATCCTACACAGAAATTGCAGGAAACAGAGTTCTATCTGCTCTTAAGATTCGATTGCAGGAATTGATAGGAAGTTGAAAGAAAGCTGTGAGTCAGCTGTGAAAAGTGGTGTGGAAGCAAAGGTCTTTTACATCAGCAATTCCATAACAACAAGGGCTCTGCACTGTTTTAGTTAGACTGTGCAGATGTCAGAATATATGATTCTAATACAATTTAGCATGGCCAAAACTGAGGTGAGTCACACTGACATCCAGTCTGGTTTACTCACACTGAGATACACTCCAATTTTAAGTTCTGTCATGGCTGTCAAAAGCTTCCCATTGCATTAAAGGATGCAGGTTCTTCTGCTGCATGCATTAAGGAGATGAAGAAAACAGAAACTTAAATTTGAGCAATTGCTCTGTTGTCACTAAGAAAAAAATGGATATTAGTAATAAAAACCTCTGAAATGTATGCTAGAGAAAATTCTTCCTGGTCAGACACACTTGGTGAACATGGCTGTGTCCTGGTCAGTGTAAATAAAGCCAATCATCCATTTGGGCATGTCCTTAAAAACTGCACATGGACTGCACAGTCCTGTTAGGATACCTGCATTTGTACTGCAGTGGGAAATACAAGACTGGGTGCTGCGCAGGGGGAAACTTGTTGCTTCCTCTGAGTGCAATAAGGAGAGTTTAGGGAAACTGCCATCAGCAGAAAGATGAAAGATAATTCTTTTGAATTTGATAATTATCTTGGTTTGAAAGATAACTCTTTTGTTGCCTGCATTTACAGTGCCTTTTGATCTTTTGAGAAACAGAAGTTGCTGATGTTACTTTTATCAAGCTTAAGTTTTCAGAGTGTTCCACACAGTTCATGGTATTCACAGCAGTGTCTGGTCAGTCACATGCTGCTGAAGCTCTTCTGAAGATCAGTTTTAATAAATAATTAGTATTTCAAAGACCACTGGTGTGCAATGACTACAGTACAATGACTGGAATGTGAGAGCAGTGAATTAACTTGCAGTGCTGCTGTGTTCTGCACAGCCTGGCAGCTAAAGCAGCAGTCCCTTTATTTGATATGCTCTGCCCTTCTGACCTGTCTCATAGCAGCAAAGCACAGATTTTACTGCTGCCTGTCTGTCATTAAAGTGTGTCTGAAGGTGTTTTGCAGTTAGGGAGTGCATTAAAAATGCCACTTCAGTCAGTGCTGAGCTTCAGTGACAAAAATGCCACAAGCTGCTGTTGCTTTGAACGTGCAGAACCAAAGTCCTGCCAAAACACAGCAGTGGTGATTTGCTGATGCTGTGTCTGGCTCTGTTGCCGTGGAAGGGTTATGGAGCAGCGAAAAAACAGGAACAAGACACTCTCCTGCTTGGTGCAGAAAAGAGCAAGAAAGAGCAATTTATTGAAAGAAACCAATGCCTTAAATAAGGCAGTTCGTGGAAAACAAAATACAAACAGATCATTGGTCAGAAAAGGAGACACCTCTGCTCCCCGACTTTCTCATGGTCCTTTCAGGTGTTTATCTCTGCTATGATTCTTCCTTTTGTGTTTAAAGTAAAGAAGGAGTCTCTGGCCTGGGAAAAATCCTGGCTAGAGGCTGAGAAAGTTTCATGGCCTGAGAAAAATACTTAGAACTTGAAAAAAAGGCCGAGTTAAAATGTGCCTGGGCCTTCAGCAGTGTCCACAACCGGGACTGGGACCAGCTGTGGGGATTGGTTGTGGCTTTAGATCTTCCCAGAGCAGAGCAGCTGCTGGCTGCTGTAAAGTTGTTTCTTGTCAAGGCACGTCAGGCTCCAAAGGCAAAGAGCCCAAGGCTCTCCAGTCCCTGTTCAATCTCTCTGCCATAAAGTCCCGATGGAAGCAGGAGCAGCTCTCTGCTGCAAGAGGTGGAAGCTGCGGCTGGTGCAGAGTCTCCAGAGGCAGATGCTCCCTGGCCTTTCTTCTTCTGTTCTTTTCTTCTTCATCTTCCTCTTCTTTTTCTCTCGCGTGCTGGTAGTGGTGATGATGATGGTGGTGGAGGAGGACAGAGCAAAGACAGAAGAGTGAGAGAGAGCTCTGGCTCCAATGCATGGATTTTTTTTGACAAATTACCCAATGAGCCAAAATCATGAACCTGATGAACTTCTCCTAAATCTATTAGAATTCCATAATACTAAAGTCTACATATAACTTGTGCATATGTCCTATCTGTTCTATGTGAAAACTAAACAAAATATTCCTACTGTCATTTTAGTTTGTCTACAACTAAGTTTTTAATGTCTCAATGCAAATTCCACGTCTTTTACTTTTTATGGTATTTAAAACATATTTCTATGTGCTTCACACTGAGATTTAAATTTCTACTTCATATCTATGCTACTTAATATTTATTAAGCTACTTAATATTTCTAATTCCTTATAGTAAAACTTAGACCTCTATTTAATGTCTGTGTGGTTTCCGGTATTTTAATTTGTCACAACATTTTTAATTTAATTCTTGTATACTGTTCTCTCTCGGAGGGAATCAGAGAGGCTTCTCTGTTCCACTCTCCAAAAACCAGGAATGGGGACAGGGACAGAGAGTGGGGACTGGGAAAGGGACATTGGAATGCGAATGAAAATGGGAACAGGAATGGTAATATGGGAACAGAACAGGAAATATGGAAATAGAAATTGAACAGAAAATATGGGACGAGGATTTAGATTATGGGACACAGAACAGACATGGAGATAGAGCAGAAGGATTGGGAATGGGAATATGGGAAGGGGATTGGAAATATAGAAATGGAAATATGAGAATGGGACTGGGATCAGGAATACAAGAAGGGGAACAGGACTGGGAATATGAGACTGGGAATATGTGAACGGTAACCAGGCAGAGAATACAGGACAGGGAATGATACCGGGAATGGGATCTGAACTGGGACGGGGGCAGGAGTGCTGTGAGACGGGAATGGGCTGGGGGCAAGAGCAGTGACAGTGGGGAGAGGAGGATCCTGGACAGGGGACAGCGGGAGCCGGGTCAGGGGGAAACGGGGAGGGTGTCAGGGCAGGGGGTCCTTGATCAGCTGCCCCAGAACCTCCGTCAGCATCTCCCAGTGCAGCCAGAGCCGCTTGGGATGGGGAGCCCAAAGCCCTGAGCAACCTACAAGGAAACCTGAAGTCCCTGGAACGCAGGGTCCCGCACATCCTCTGGAAGATCCCCCTGTGTCTGCAGGCATGTCTTAGTTCAATGTCTTCATTTTTACCCCGGTACTGGGTGTCTGAGAAGGACAAAGAGAAATGTAAAGAAAATCCAGGTCACAGGGAGCCAGCACGAAGCTTATCCTGCACTCGGGGCACTCACAGGGCTTTTCTCAGTGGAGACTCCGTTGGTGTTTGGTCAAGGTAGAGCTCTGTGAGAAGCTCTTCCCACATTCAGGACACTCGTAGGGTCTCTCCCCGGTGTGGATGCGCCGGTGCCTGATGAGGTTGGAGTTTGTCTTGAATCCCTTCCCGCAGTCGTGACAGGAGAAGGGCCTCTCATGCCAGTGAGTGCGATAGTGCTGGAAGAGAGTGGACCTGCTCTCAAACCTCTTCCTGCATTTATCACACTCGTAGGGCCTCTCCCCAGTGTGGATGAGTCGGTGGCTGATGAGGCTGGAGTTTTGACTGAAGCTTTTTCCACATTCGGGGCAGCAGAAGGGCCTCTCCCCTGTATGAATGCGATAGTGCTGGAGGAGATGGAAGCTTGTTTGAAACCTCTTCCTGCATTTATCACACTCATAGGGCCTCTCCCCAGTGTGGCTCCTCTGGTGCACAATCAGGTTTGATATCTGGCTGAATCTCTTCTCACACTCCCCACACTTGTGAGGCCTCTCCCCAGTGTGGATCCTCTTGTGCACAGTCAGGTGTGAGCTGCGGCTGAATCTTTTCCCACACACCCCACACCCGTAGGGCCGTTCCCCTGTGTGGATTCTCCGATGTCGGATGAGGTTGCTTTTCACACTGAACCGCTTCCCACATTCTGAGCACTTGTGGGGCTTCTCCCCATGGTGAAGCTGCTCACGCAGCCCCAGCTCCGAGCTCCGGCCGCCTCCCCGGCCCGGGCTGGCTCTTTCCTGCTGGGATCCCTGGGCTGTGCGTTTGCAGCCCCTCCTGCTGCGGGATCTGCGGGGCTTTTCCTCCCTGTTGCATTCCTGCGCCGTGGAGCCGCTGCAAACGGCCTCTTGCCCGAGGCTATGCCCCGGGGATTTGTTCTCCCTGCTGTCCGTGCTCAGCTCCTTGTCTGGGGAGGAAGGACAATGAGAGGGTGGGATTTGCCTCCGTGCCAGAGGCAAGGGCAAGGAGATCCCCCCTAGGGATGTGCTGCAACCGGGGCCGTGCTGGGCTGGGAGATGGAGCAGGACACAGGGGGAAAGGGGCACTGACTTCCTCCTCACCTGCCTGCGGCTCCCGGGACATCGACCTCGTCCTCATGGCCTCCTCCTCAATGCAGCCAACGTTTGGGAAATCCTGGTTTGTGGAGGAAAACAAGGGCTGAGCGTGTTGGGTTTGATGGTGGCACTGCCCAAGGGCAGCTGGAGCAGTCAGCGCCCCTTTCAGCCTCGGGGGCCCGGAGCCCGCTCAGCACCAACCTCCCGCACCCCTCCAGGCTGCCGGGGGTCCCCCGGCTCCGGGATCGCCCCTCGGCCGCTCTCCCCGCTCCGGGGCTCCCGCCTTCCCCCCTGGCTCTGCCGGGGATCCCCAGATCCGATATCGCCCCCTCCCCGCCAGTACCGGGGAGATCGCAACACGGGAAAAGCCAAGATCCCGCCAGCGCCATTTCCGGCTCGGCTTTGGGCTCCTGCAAGATCGAAACATCCCCTGAAAGGAAAAACAAAACCCTCCCGGAGCCGCCCATGATGGATTTGGGGTGAGGTCCCCCTCCCTGCTCACCCGAGGGATTGTGCCGGACTCGGGGAAACCGCGGCCTTAGCGAGACGGCGAGGTAAGCCCGTGGGTCCAAAATCGCTCCTCCTTTTCCTCCCGCTGCTTCTCTTCCGTCTCTTCCCACTCCTCCTCTTCCTCCCGCTGCTTCTCCGCTCCCAGCCATCTCCCAGCGCAGCCAGAGCCGCTGGAACTGGGGTGCCCAACGCCCTGATCAGCCCCCAGGTCCCTCCCAGGACCCCTCAAATCCCTGGAACCGAGCGTCCCCCTCATCCCCTGGAAGATCCCCCCGTGTTCCCAGGAAGGTCGTTATTTAACATCTCTATTTGTACCCTGGTTTTGGGTGTTTGGGAAGGACAAAGAGAAATGCAAAGAAAATCCAGGCCACGGGGAGGATGTGCAGCCCCCAGCCAGGTGTCTTCCCAACACGGATCAGCAGCACCAGGGCTCAGGGGGGCTCTGCCCACCGGGGGTCCCTGGGGATCATCCAGCGCGGATCCTGCCATGGGGATGGAGCTGCAGCAGGGCACTGTCTTGGTTTGAGAGACAGGTGTCTGCTGAGGAGCTCTGGAGCTTCTCTTGAAACGGAAAATGTAAACTCCCTCCCTCTAAATTAATATGACTTGGAAATTAAGGAGCTCTCTGGCAAAGATAGGGGATTTAGAATAGCAGTTTTTCACTGGGAAAATGAAAATAAAAGTATAGTAATATAAAGACCAAGAGACTGGCAAGGTCAGAATGCAGCCTGTAACCCTGTTGCTCAGGGTGTTGGTTACAGTCTGAATAATGGTTCCTGTAGTTTTCTTTGAGTGGCAGATGTGGTTTTGTTGGAGCAATGATTTTGGAAAAGGGTGTAGTTACTTTTTTAACATCTAGTGGTGATGAAGATAGGCCTGGTCTTCTTCTGGGAATTTAGTGGGAAAGGTTGTTCTGATGTTTCAAATTTCAGATTTTATTTAGGTAGGAAATTCTTGGCTTTTTTCCTTGGTTGGGGCATCTCCCATAAGGTTTACCTCCTTGTGGGGAGGAGTTGTGAGGGATGGGTCATGGTAGAGATAAGGAGCCCTGCTCCACCTGGTTTCAGCAGATGCTGATAGAATGTATACTTCTGCTTGCATCTTGCATTGCAATTTAAGACATGATCTACTCCTTATTCTATTACCATCTGCATCCTACCCTAATTAATACCTTCTTTCAACTCTGCTATATATTTGAATCTTGCATTGCAACTTAAGACATGATCTACTCCTTATTCTATTACCATCTTCATCCTACCCTAATTAATACCTTCTTTCAACTCTGCTATATATTTTTATCCACAGTGAAACCTTACACACAGTTCTCACTTAAGGTTAGGTTTTTCTGTGGTCCTCAAAGGGTTTCTTTATCTTTCTGCATTACCTACTAAGTGTAACTAGATTTTTGAGCAAAAACAATTGTACGAATTGGTTTGCCTTTGCTTGAGATGGGCGTAATCTAAACAGTCTTCAAATACCTTTTATGTGTACTACAGGGACTTTATCCCCATGCACTGTGTGCAAGGCTTCAGACTGGGCAGGACTTGCTTGAGTGATGGACTCTCAGGTGTTGACTATTTAAGTTTCTTTTGTTAAGTTCATTTCTCAATTTTTGGATGTTTCCCTGCCAAGTGCCTTTAGGGTAATTTTAAGTAGTCTGTTGTACAGTTCAACTATCTGGCAGCTGGTGTGTGATAAGGGATATGATCTATTTATTCAATATCCTGGTTTTTTGGCTGAAGTGTTTCTAAGGCTGTTCTTGAAATGGGTCCTGTTGTATGAGGATTCTCTCAGGGATGCTGTGTCTTTATAGGACTTGCTTTTTGGGGCTTCAGACGGTGCTTTGGGCAGTAGTGTGAGGTGCAGGGAAGGCTTCTAATGATCTAGTGGTGGCTTCTACAATTGTGCTCACGTAGCACTTGCCTTGGGGGGTTTGAGGCAGTGTGATGTAGTTCATTTGCTCAGCTTTTTTATACTTATATTTGGAATACTGCCCCCCATACTAGAGAGGCTTTATCAGCTTGGCTTGCTTGATTTTAGCACGTCTTTTGGATAACTTGAGAAATGCTATTTATAGTTAAACCTGCTTTTCAGTTTTGTGCCTACTTATAGGTGGCAGTTTTGCCTTGATGGCTTGAGGCAGTATGGGCCTATTGAGATAGGAACAACTCTCCCTTATGTTGCTAATTTAAATTTATTGGTGACATCTCTAATTTTGCAGCTTGGTCTACTTTCTCCTTGTTTCAGTGTTCTTCTTTAGCCTGACTTTTCAGGACGTAGCCGTCTACCTGATCGACTTTTACAGAGAGTTTGTCTGAGTGGCAATGTTTTTCCACTCATCAGCAGCCTCAATTGGTTTTCCTTTATGTTGCTAGCTGGCCTTTTTTTACCTTTCTAGCTAACTCCACAGAGCATTGGTTACTATTTATGGTTCAGTATAAAGGTAGAGCTTTAGCCAGTTCTCTCTTTCAGCAGTGTCCAGGGCCAGCTGAATGGCTTTGAGTTCAGCAAGTGCAATTGATTCACCTTCTCCTTCAGTAGCTTGTGTGACTCATCGTGTGGAGCTCCCTGCAGCCACTCTCCACTTCTGGTGGCTTGAACTTTCATATAGGTGGCTAAGATTTTGTTGGTTTTTTTGTTCGTTTGTTTTGTTTTATAGGTTTTTTTGTGAGTGTAGTTTGCTTCAGACTTTCTGTAACTTGAGTCTCTCCAGGCACCTTCTGCTAAATGCTCCAGGACAAGCCACTGTTCTTGGCTGCAGAGTAAAGCACATTCCTCACCTCTGGTCCCGTCCTGACTGGGTCAAGGGCACTGCATGAGCGATTTTCGGCTTGGTCTGGGTGAAGGTTTGTTGCTGTTCAGGGCCACAGCTGGAATTGTTCTTCTTAGGGTGACCAGGTACAGAGGGCTCACAATGTGGCTGCACTCAGGAGTGCATTCTCTAGAAACCTATGGCCCCTAGGAAAGCTTGTGTTTCCTTCTAGCTGCTTGGTGGAGACACTGTGATGATCTCATTAATCATTTCAGTGGGGATCTGGCTCTGTCCATCTTGCCACTCTACTCCCAGGAACTGGATCTCTCAGGCAGCTCCCTTGACTTTGCTCTTCTCCATGGCCAAACCTCCTTGCAGCAGAATCTGGATGATCCTCTCTTCTGTCTCAAATACTTTTATTGCCGTGTTTCTCCACACAATGATGTTATTGATATATTGCAGATGTTTTGGAGCTTTACCCTTTTCCAGTGCAGCCTGGATCAGCCCGTGGCAGATGGTGGGGCTGTGTTTCCACCCCTGGGGCAGTTGGTTCCAGGTTTGCTGCACGTCCCCCCAGGTGAAAGCAAACTGAGGCCTGCACTCTGCTGCCAAAGGAATGGAGAAAAATGCATTGGCAATGTCAATGGTGCCACTTTGCTGCCTTGGGCTCCAGCTCCTCCTGGAGATCCAGCGTGTCCGGCACGGCAGCGCTCAGCACTGGAGAATCAACGACTGGGAGAGAGAGGGGGTCTACTGACTTCTGATCAGAATCCAAATTTACTCTAGCTACATATGCTTATATATTAATTTTAGCAAAGCTGGTAATTTTTTACCACATTGATTGGGTTAAACATCACACAGACAAGCTTACACATTTTGCTACATTTCTATTTGATTCATTCTTCTTTCCTGTCACCAGTCTTGATCCAATCTTCATGGAGTCTTCAAAGATCTGTTTGCTATTGCCAAGGCATCTTGGTTATCAAGCTGCTTATGCTGATTAAATCCACAGTACTCTGTCTTAGCTCCCACAGTGGAGTCGCTTCATTCAAGGCACAATAGCCTACAGTGAATTTCTATTGTCTGTCAGACTTGCCCACAGGCAAACTGGGGCTGTTGAATGGTGAGTGGGTTTTACTGAGCACCCTTTCACTTTCTAACCAAAAATTTATGGGTGGGGATAATGGCATCTTGATTCATCTGATACTGCTGGCTGTGTGCTGTTGAGGTGGCAGTTGGTACTTGTTGCACTTTCACCTTCAGGAACCTCCTGTAGATGGGTTTTCTGATAGTCCAGGCAAGGTGTTTAATTCCTCAATGCCCTCTGCCTCTACAGCAGCTGTTCCAAAATCCCACCTGAGTCCCTTTGGGTCTTTGTAATAGCCATTCCAGATGAAGAGTATGCCCAGAATTCATGGAGCCTCTGGGTCAGTCACACTGGGATGTTTCTGCCACCCCTTCCCAGTCAGGCTCATTTCAGCCTCCAGCAGAGTCAATTCCTGTGGTCCCCCATCACCCCAGCAATGGAAACAGGTTCTGCCCCCACATGTCCCAGTGGCATTAGGGTACACTGTGCACCAGGATCAACTAAAGGCTCTGATGTGCCAGGCCATTGGATCTACTCCATCCAAAAGACCTGGCTGTCCTGTGCCTCTCCCTGGCTAGAGGCAGGGCCTCTCTAACCCTGTGTTCGGGGTTGAGTGTTTTTCTCTTACTGTGTCAATTGAAAGAATTTTTCCCATTATCATGCCAATGGAGCTGGCCGGGTTACACCCAGGGTCCCTGATGGGTCCAGACAAAAGGGGGTGGGTGGGGACGGCCCCCGGAGGGGCCTCTGAGGCTTCTGGGAGGGCACTCGCGTTTCTGGCGAGCCGGGAGGAGGACGCCTGGGATCGTTCAGCCACGCGGCCGAGCACAGCAGAGCCAGACCCTCTGCGATCACCTGCCCTGCATCTGCCCCGTTCCAGCCTCCTGCCTCTGCGGACACAGCTGATCCCCCGGACACACACGGTGAGCGAGGAGCCGCCGCCCTCGGTGAGGGTGAGCCCGTTCCCGCCCAGGACCGGCGTGGCCGCTGCTGCCCCTCCCCCCTCCCTCCTGCTTTCGTTCCCGTCTGCCCTCTGGCAAATCCGGGCTCTGGACTAAGCACAGAGACAGCGTGCTTGCATCTAAAGGGACTGACACCGAGTTATCTATTTCGTTCTGTTACCAATTTGAACTGTTATTGTTTTCTGCTTGTATAGTTAGATATATTAGTAAAAGAGCTGTTATTCCCACCCCCTTATCTCTGCCTCAGAGTCCTTGATTCAAACAATTATAATACTTGGGGGGGGGGGGGGGGAAGTGGAACCAAAGTCTCTATTCCAAAGGGAAACTTCTGCCCTTACTGGCAGACACCTGTCCATTCAAACCAGGACAGGAGCTCACTATATTCTGGTCATGAAGTTTGTAGTTTATTGTAAGGGCGTGGGTATATGAGGGAGTGAGTATAAGAGAGAATAAGAGAGCAGAGAGAATAGAGCACAGAGAGAATAAGACAGAGGATAAGAGAGCCATTTCCCATTTACAATACAATAAGTATTCTTCTATGTTGAATATTCTAATTTCCACTAACTAATCTACTACAAAATACTAATTTCCTAATATTTGCATGCAACCTATAGGAATCGCTCTATTACCATGTTTTATGGCTTTCTTATCTATAAACCTTATCTCTAAACCTTTCCTGCCATACTTGGAACAGGATGTCTGTTAGCTCCTTAGTATTTGTGGCATTTGGCATTATCTAAACAAAGGAAGAGGCCTTAAACCTTCACATCTATTTCCTCGTCCCCAACAGTTTCCCTGTTCCCAGGGACAGGCTCCAGGGCTGGGCTGTCACTTGCACAGAATGAAGAAGAGCTGCTGCACTTGCCAGTGGCTCAGGGGGCTCATGATCAGTGCTTTGAATGCAGCTTTTGTGCACACTCTGCCTCCCTGAGCCAAGCAGCATTCCTGGGCATGGACACCCCTGCTGCAGCCAACATCCTCCCAGCACAGCTGCAGGAACGAGATTGCAGCAAATCCTGCCTGAAGGAGTCTCCAGTCTGCTGCAGCCCTTCACCTGCAGTGGAATCACCTTGTGCTGCCATGGGGGAGCAAAGGGGGTGAGTGGCTCTTTGCAGATGAGGGTCTCCTCAATGTGCTGCTGCTGCTGCTTCCTGGGCCTGATTCAGCAGCTGGTGCCTTCCCCTGCAGCTGTATCAGGAGCCTGCCTGGAAAAATGACACTGCCAGTGCAAGTGACAGCCACCCATCCCTGCCATGGCTCTGCCCACAGGGCATTCTGCCTACCCAGCTGCTTCCGGTCAGGTGATGTTAGACAACATAAAAATACCTTCAAACAATGCATTTTCCACATTCTGTCAAAATCAAAGGCCACTCAGTCCACATGTTGGGGGCAGACTGCTGTCAGCAGAATGGGGGCAGCTCCTGCAGCTGCTCTCCCTGTGGCTGGATGGCCATGGCAGTGGAGGCAAGTCTATCACCGTGCCCACTGCTGTGGCACCCAGTACTCTGCAGTTGTTCCCACTGAACTCAGGGTGCTGCTACTGCACCAACATCACTTCACACATTTTATAACAAAGACTTGGAATGGCATACAGAGCTTGCCCAAAGAGCTACTAAAAAAAAAAAAAAAAATTGGAGGGGGCAGGGGAGTTAGAATAATTCACTCCTTCTAATACAAGCATACATGGATTTAAGGAGGGACATTGGGCTAATCATACTGGGGAGTGGTTTGAAAGCCTTGTCTCTAGCCAGATTTTTTTCAGGAGAAAGGAGTAGATATGATTTTGCAACACGTCTGTGAGCAAGTCTGACCCAGAACTCAAAGCACAAGGCAAATACTCCCAAATTTGCTACCCATGGGGAAAGGAAGCAGAAAAGCAGATAAAACAAGTGCCATTGCAGCTAAATTGCCTGCATTTATCTCATGGTCCAACCTTTCTGTACAGAAGCACCTCAATTCAAATGCACAGCTGATGATCAAGGAATGAAAGTATTTTAAGAGCATTTAAAGCCTGGTTTCCTTTACTTTCAAGGAAAGAGAGATGCTAAATTCCTTAAAAACAACAATGCAGGTCTATTTAGGACTGCATCCTTGAAAACAAGAAATGGAGGTTTTGAGCTGCAGAACTGTTTCCACTGGAAAACCCCTTTCAAGACCAGAGAATCCCCCTAATAACCTGAGGCTGCTAACACGGCCAAGGCCACCACTAAAGCATATCCCAGGACAGGACGCTCTTGGCCTTCTTGGCCACCTGGGCACTCACTGGCTCATGTTCATCCACTGCCAAACAGCACCCCATGACCTTTCCTTCAGGGCAGATTTCCAGCCACTCTGTCCCCATCCTGGAGCCTCCCATGGCTGTTGTGGCTGAAGTGCAGGATGGGGCACTTCACCTTGTTGAACCTCATACAGGTGGCCTCAGCCCATGGTCCAGCCTGTCCAGGTGTCTCTGCAGACACTTTCTACCCCCCAGCAGATCAACAGTCCCACCCAGCCTGGGTGCTTCTGTTCTGGCTGACCTGTTTGGCATGGACACTTTTGTGCAGAGCCCCAGCATTGGGAGTGGAGGTCTGGGCTCCTGGTCAGCTCAGGGGGCCTTGGCCCAGGAGCCCCAGCAGGGGCAGCTGAGCAGCGCTGCCCCCAGGGTCCCTGCCAGGGAGGAGGACAAGGGGAAGGGCCAGCAGGGCTCAGCCTCACACAGAGGGAAGGTGGGAGCTGGGCCGCTGTCTAGTGGCCACCCTTTAGACGGGTTGATTGTAAACCTGTGTGTTCACTCACTTTGTCCCTTTGACCTGATCTATAACTTCTCATTCCCTATCAACGATTCAGATGAAGGCAAGGAGTTCATGGAGTGTGGCATGTTCTGTGAACACTCTGAAGCTTCATCTGACTCTGCATCAACAACCCTGCACGGCCGGGAAGGACAGGGACACGCTGGAGCAGGAGCCCAGCAGGGACACCGAGGGGCTGTGAGGGCTGGAGCAGCTCTCCTGCAAGGAAAGCCTGGCACAGCTGGGCTTCTTCAGCCTGCAAAAGAGACTTAGACTTAGGCTTGGCCCAACTGCGACCTTCCAGTACCTGATGGCAACCCACAAGAAAGCTGGACAGGGACTTTGTATAAGGGCGGGCAGAGAGAGCACAGGGGAGAAGGGATCCAAAGTGAAAGAGAGTAGATTTAGATGAGAGATGCAGAAAAAAAGACTTTCCTGGAACAGGTTGCCCAGAGAAGCTGTGCATGCCCCAGCCCTGACAGAGTACGAGGCCAGGCTGGATGGAGCTCAGGACAAGTCGATCTGGTACAAGGGGTCCCCAGGCACGGGGGTTGCAGTGATGTGATCTTCCAGGTCCCTTCCAAGCCAAAGCATGCCATGACTCCGTGATTCTGGGATACCTCCCCTCCTCATCCTCTGGCAGAAAAAGAAACTTGGCACCAAGTTCCACTTTGCAGACCATGTCTTTTGACAACCTGCTACTGTTTCAGCAGAGAATGAAAAGAGATGACAATAATGACACGGTTTCTCTTTTCTACTTGACATTTCAATGCTCCGCTCCTGTCCACACCGGCAAAACTCAGAAGAGTCGATTCTTCCCCATGAAATGCTTTGTCACACCCAAAGAAGAAAGCCACAAGAATGGCAGAATGGCGAGAGTCCGCACGGGCAGAGAGACCTCCCCTGGAGCAGCTCTACAGGGAGGGCCCGCTGCTGGGCAGTGGCTGCGGCAGCGTTTACGCTGGGACCTGGCTCGGCGATGGCGCCCCAGTAAGAGACGGGGCTGGCTCAGAACGGGGAGGGGGACAACAGGCAGCGAGCTGAGCCCGCTGCTCGCCTTGGCTTGCAGGTGGCCATCAAGTGAGTGGGCTGGGATCGTATCTGGGAGTGGGCACAGCTGGTGAGTGAGCGGGACCAGCGGGGGCAGCCAGCAGGGGGTGGTAGGCGGGGCGAAGGCCAGGCCTGGCAAGGGGGGTGGCAGCCGGGACGCTGCGAGGGGAGTGAGTGTGGAGGGAGTGGGGAAGGAGCGGGGGCCGTGCAGCGTCCCAGGCAGTGGCCAGCTGTGGTGGGCCTGGGCAGGGGGTACCGAAGGCACAGTGCAGCATCAGCCCCGCTGATGGCATTGGGGTCCCCCCGCAGCATGACCTCGCCCTTGTGCCCCTGGAGCTGGTGCTCAACTGGATAGTGTCGTGCCCTGGCTTCTGTGGCTCCTGGAGTCGTTCAAGCTGCCTGACAGTTTTGCCCTGGTCATAGAGATTCCGGAGTGCTGCTGGGACCTGTGGCACTTGCTGGAGGCGGGCGGGTCCCTGCTGGAGCCCGTGGCACGGCAGCTGTTCCATCAGGTGCTGCTGGCTGTGCTTCATTGCACCAGCCGTGGCGTCCTGCACTGCGACATCAAGTCCAAGAACATCCTCGTCGACCTGGGCACCAGCGAGGTGAAACTCATCGACTTTGGCTGTGACACCATCCTCCAGGACACTTTCTACACCTGGATGGCAGGTTAGCCCAAAGCCAGGGTCCCTCGGGCAGCAGAGGTTCTCCCCTTTGCTGGCACAGGGTGAAGACAGACAGAGGAGGGAGGGGGAATTCTTCTTCAGCCAGCTGCAGGACCAGCATGGTACTTCAACCTCCCCCTTCCGCAAGCAGTGCTGCACCCTTGTGGACATAGCTCAGTACTGCAACCCCCACCTGATGAGTGCTGCCACCTTGTAGAGAAAGACTGGTACAGCATGCCCTCCCCACAGTAGTGCTTCCCCCTTGTGGACACAGCATGGTACTGCAGCCACCCCCTCCTCAGGAGTGATGCCCTCTTATGGACACAGATGGGTACTGCAGCTCTCCCTCCTCTGAGCAGTGCTGCCCCATTGTGGGCATAGCCCAGTACTGTACCTCCCCCCCCCGTTACAGTGGTGTCCCCTTGTGGACAAAACCCGGCAATGAAGGACCCTCCTTCCAAAGCAGTGGTGCCCAGTTTTGGACACAGACTGTAACTGCAGCCTTCCCCTCAAGCAGTTCTGCCCCCTTGTGGACACTGCATGGTACTGCAGCCCCCCCCCTTTCCCTGAGCAGTGCTTCCGCATTGTGAATACAGCATGGTATTGCAGCCCCCACCTTCCAAGTAGTGATGCCCTCATGTGGACACGTACTGGTACTGCAGCCTCCCCCTACTCTGAGCAGTGCTACCCGCTTGTAAAGCAAAGCCTATTACTGCAGCCTCCCCCCAGTTCAGTGCTGGCCCTGTGTGGACAAAACCCAGTACTTCAGCACCCCCCTCCTGCAAGTAGTGGTGCCCGAATTTGGGCACAGACTGGTACTGCAGCCTTCCCCTTAAGCAGTGCTGCCACTCTGTGGACATATCATGGTACTGTAGCCCCCTTCCTTGAGCACTGCTGTGCTCTTGTGCACACAGCATGGCATTGCAGCCCTGCCACCCGAACACTGCTGCCCCCTTCTGGACAAAACTCTGTACTGCAGGCTTCCCCCTGAGCACTGCCGTACCATTTTTGGACAAAGCATGGTACTGCAGTCCCCCTCCCAAGTGGTTCTGATGATTTGTAGACACAGCATGATACTTCAGCACCCCCCCTCCCGCCCCTCCTTGAGGAGTGCTACCCCCCAGTGGACACACCCACGGGGTTTTTTCTCTCGAGGTTTCAGAGGGTGCAGACTCCTTTTATCCTAAACTCATGGCTGCACGTTGCTCTCTTCCTTTCCCCATTGCCCAAGGTACTAGGAAGGTACATCCTTCCTGACCTGCCTGCCCCACATTCCCTATTGAACGTGGCATCTCCCTCACAGTTCAGATTTTCACACTTATGCAGACCCTTGTCTGTTTCAGGAGCTAAGCTGTCTGGGCCCAGTAACAAACCTGCTGCCCAAAGTCAGTAGAAACATTACAACCCATTTCAAAGACCCTAACAGCCATCCCTTCACCCATGAAGTGATTTGTAAAGACATTAGCATCTTTCCTCTCACATCGATGTTTCCTGTGCTGGTAACAATCTTTGATGTCCAGCCTTCGCCCTGACCTCTCTGCTGTTGTAGTTCCATGGGCAGGGGTTGTTGTCCCTTCCCCCTTCCATGGGCAGGCCGCTGTTCAGCCATCTCCAGGACAGCAGGGCCCCAACCCACATCACTGTGCTCTGGGAAGATAAAAAACATCATTCCAAATGTCCCCATTCTTTGTTCTTCCCAAGAATTTGGCTCTGCCAGTGGGCTTTGTTGCTCATTGCCACAGGAAAAAGGAAACCCCTGTGACACTGTGGGGCCCCATGGAACCAAATATCCATTGTGACACTACAGAACATCACTGAACCAAGAGTCCATGGTGACACAACAAGGCTTTGTGGAACCAAAGAGTCCAAAGGATCTTGCATGGCTCTGTCTTGGGAATATAAATCTCCATGATGGCATCTTGACACACACTTGAGAAGGGTGTCTGTAGTGGGGAAACTCAGGAGTTTTAGATTGCTTCAAAAAGAGTAAAGGAAGTAAACCCCTGTTTGCTTGAGTGCAGCCAGTTCTCCAACCAAAGCAGGTCCCAGATGAGTGAGGACAAACAGGATGGGAGTGGGGAATGTGGAGCAATATTGTCGACACTGGGTCAGGCCTCAAGGAACAGCTTCTCTGAGCAGGCCAGATCTCCTGAGAAGAGACCCTGCATCAGTATCATTCACAGAACTCTGCAATCAACTCTGCTCTAAAGAGAAACAGTAATCAAAGACATGCTTTAAAACAGGAACACTTATTTCTGAGAAGATCTTTGAAATATTTCTCCATAACTGTAGAAAAAACTTCCTAATGAACTTTACCAGAGCAGAGGGAAAGAAAGGCAGAGCCATGGTTTTGTCAAGACTTGCTTTATCCCAATGAGCCTGGTGGTGCATTTGGTGCTGAGCGCTTGTACCTCAGGGCCTGAGAGGAGTCCAAGTCAGAAGAAAAACCCAAATGCCTCAAAGCATTAATGGAGCTCACTGAGGTCCATCCCCACCGCAGGTTCCTCACGGACTCCTTGGGAGAGAGAATTGGAGGCCATAATTGCCCAAAAACCTCTCAGAGAGCCAGAGAGGAAAGGAGAAAGGAAAGTACCCTAAAAAAACTAAAGTACCTTAAAGCATTAATGAGCCCACTGAGTATTATTACTGACAAAGGATCCCAAGGGACTAATTAAAGCAGATAATTGGAGGCCATGATTGCACAAAGCTCTCAGAGACTGCAAGGCAAAAGCAAAACCCAAAGTCCTTTGAAAAACCTGCAGTTCCTGGGAGCATGAAGGAGCCCCCCAGGGCCATTCCTAACCAAGTCTCCCCAGGGACTGGTCCCAGCAGATCTCTGAGGCCACTGGGATGTGGGGGGATTCTGAGGGCAAGACATGGGTTGACAGTGGCCAGCCCTGCTGGGGCTGTGACAGGAGGCCCCAGTGGCTCAGGACAAGGTGTCTCATCAGAACCCTTGGTGGCACAGACCCTGCTGTGCTCCAGGGCACCAAGACTTGACTTCTCCTTGGCCCCACCTGTCATCCCTGCCTCCAGTTCTCTGCTCTGATTGAGGCTTGGGGACACTTTCTCAGTCGTGTTCCTCAGTGGGACCCATTAAAACTTGAAGAAACTTTGGAGTTTGATTCTCACTTGGAGCTCTTGAGAAGTTTCTTCATCTCCCTCTCAGGGACTGATGTTCAGGGCCTCAGCACAAAGCCCAAGACGGTCATTAAAGTCCTTGTGCTGTGTCATTGCTGCTGAGCTGGGCCAGGCTCCTGACACAGAGACAGCTCCTGCTAAGGGCAGCATTGCAGAGAGACAGCTCTGCCCAGAAGCAGCTCCTGTGCACAGCCCAGCAGGGCTGGGGCTCTGCCTGCAGCTACCCTGTGCACAGCACAGAGGCACAGAGGGGTTAAACTCAGCCTGGACTGGGGGCACAGAGCAGAGCTCAGTGAGGGCTCACTTGAGCAGAAATCCTCACAGTGTTTGAAACAGTCACTCTCTGGCTGTGGGATGGTAAGCTGCAGTTCCTGCAGGGATCTCCTGAAGCTGGCACATGCCACAGCTTTCAGGACCTTCCAGGGGGACTGTCAGACCTGCTGCAGTGCAGGGGATGTGGTCCTAGGCAGGGCTGGGTTTCCCTGCTGCAGCACCCAAGGCACAGCCCCAGGCAGCTCCCTGTGTCCAGGCTCTGCTGCAGGGCTGAGCAGCCAGGGCTGCAGCCAGGGGTGCCCAGGGCTGTCCTGCAGAGCAGGGTCCTGCAGCCCAGGGCTCTGTGCTGGGGCAGGGACTCTGCTGCCTGCCAGGAACAGCTCTCAGCCAGCCCGGGGAGCTGCTCCCAGTGCTGGGGGAGAAGCTGTGGGGACAAGGAGCGACCCTGAGCAGGGCAGGTGCTGCTGCTGAGTGGTGCTGGGTGGGGCAGGGCTGCTCCCAGCTCCAGACCAGCCTGGGCACAGTTCCGGAGAGCACTTCCCAAAAGAAGGTGAGCCTGAGATTGCTGTAAAGATCAGGAGATTTCTTGAGAGTGTTTTCAATTTCTTCCTTAGATAAGGATGGGAAGGTTGGGGTGATGACAAAACGATTTTTGCTTTTTATACTTTTTTTCCTAGTCTTGTAACTTTGTAAAATATTATTATATACTTATACAACCAAAATCTTTTAATAGCTCTAGTACACCTCCTAACCTTTCTTTTAGATTTTTTTGAACAGTAAGCTGACCTTCTAAATACATTCCTGAAATAATGTATAGTCTTATTATCAGGAAAAAGACCTACAAGAAGAAATTTTTTTTTTTTTTTTTGTTTTAACCAGAATGTGAGCAGTCACAGAAAAAAATAGGGGCAAAGAAGCCTTTAAAACTACTCCAATGAGTTGACCCAGGGGTGTGTAACAGGGGAAACTTAATCTCCTATTGGATATTCCTGTTAAATATCCTAGTTAATCAACCTTAATTAATTGTTGGAATTGGGGGCTAGGTGTGCCACATTCCCACTGGGACACCTGGAAGCTTCCAATAATGATCTGTTTTGTACTTTGCCATTCTAACACTCTTGCAAGGGTTTTTTTCTCTTTTGATTATAGACAATCAAATAGACTACAGGGGGATGAGAGAAGCAGAACAGGAATTGTACTCAGCGAATCACAGAACATTCGGAGTTGAAAGGGACACACAAGATCACTAAAGCAACATTTGAACATTTACAGAGACTCCAGATCTGTAACTTTGGGTGGTCAGTCTCTCTGCTGGGAGCCTCCCAAAGGGCCTTCAGCCACTCCTCAGCCCCCAGCAGCACCAGCATTCCCTTTGCAGGGCCCAGCAGGGCTCTCCAGAGCTGCCCTTGCCCACCTGCAGACAGACCCTGCCCCAGACAGGGCCCTGCAGACAGGCAGGTTTCTGTAGGGCAGGCAAGGGCGTAGAGGATGGGACGGGCTCACAGAGCCTGGCAGGGACAGGGCAGCTCTCAGGAGGGAAATGTCCAGGCCCAGGGACATGCTCAGGGAAGGAGAGGGGGCTGAAGAGAGCAATGCTGGGGGCAGGAGGGCACTGTTGGTGTGTGGGAGGTGCCATGCACAGCTGGGTACGGGAACACTGCCCTGAGTGCCCGGCTGTCTCTGCCCTGCCCTCCAGACACAGCACCATAACATGTTCTCTTTTTTCTGCACTCCTTTGATATTGTCATTGTTATCTGCTGCTCTCAGGGAGGCTCTGGGATTGCAGCACTGAGTCAGGCACTGCCCTTGGGATTCTTGCCAGGCAGGGGTGTTCATGGCAATGGGGTTTCCAAAATTCCCTGGGACCTGTGGGGCTGCGTGCAAAGCAGTCCATGGTAAAGGGGAATGAGCTGAACCCCCTCCCTGAGATCCCATCATGGACACACCTGGGTATCTCCTTGCTGTGTCCTTCCAAGCTCTGAGCTGCCCTCCTGGGTGAAAATCTGTGCCAGAGCCTCTTGGAGTTCCCTGAGTGTCCCAGAGGGAAGTGCAGAGATGTCACAGCTGAAGAAATGCTGTTTTATTTGCCAAGGGAACGGTGAGTGTCCTTGGCAGAAGGGGATGCTGAGACCTTGCTCAGAGAGCTTTAGAGAAGGTGAGACATTAAGGGATCTTCTGGTCTCAGCAGGGTTTGGTTTATCCCAGGGTGACACAGGAGTGTGACTGTGCACTGATTCCAGCCAAAAGTGCAAACCCTGGGCAGTTGGGAACAAGCCACTCCACCTTGCCCTGAGCCACAGGGAATCTTCTGCCTCTTGCATCTCTCATTGGCAAACTGTGAGTGCAGCAGAAATGTTGGGATTTCTGTCCTCAGAGAACCAGGAATGATATGTGGATAGGAAAACAAATCCTAAAACCAACTCATGCCATCGTTTTGATTTGGGAATGCAGAAGCTACCAAGCCTTTCTGCATTAGGAGTGATTCCACTGGCAAATCGTAAATATCCAGCCTTGTCCCTCAGCCACACAGTCACAAATCCAAGGCTGCAGGGCAGGGATGGCTCCTTGAGAGCGCCCATGCACAGGCCTGGCTGCTCCTGTCACACTCAGACAGCACAACTGGAGCTCAGTCAGGGACTTGGGTGAAGGATTTCCCAGAGCAGGAACAAGAGTGAGTGAGTCACCGGGGGTCAGTCATCAGGGAATGGCCCAGGTTTGTGTTCAAGCAGCCTCTGCTAACTTGTCACTGTCCTTTATCCATGAACAGGTCCCCATATCCAGCCACAGTCAATGTCCAACAGCAGCTCCATCAGCCACTTCCTCCTGCTGGCACTGGCAGACACGCGGCAGCTGCAGCTCCTGCATTTCTGCCTCTTCCTGGGCATCTCCCTGGCTGCCCTCCTGGCCAACGGCCTCATCATCAGCACCGTAGCCTGCGGCCACCACCTGCACACCCCCATGTTCTTCTTCCTTCTCAACCTGGCCCTCACTGATCTGGGCTGCATCTGCACCACTGTCCCCAAAGCCATGCACAATTCCCTCTGGAACACCAGGAACATCTCCTACAAAGGATGTGCTGCACAGCTCTTTTTCTTTATGTTCTTCATTGGAACAGAGTATTCCCTCCTGACCATCATGTGCTACGACCGCTACGTGTCCATCTGCAAACCCCTGCACTACGGGACCCTCCTGGGCAGCAGAGCTTGTGCCCACATGGCAGCAGCTGCCTGGGCCAGTGGCTTTCTCAATGCTCTGCTGCACACAGTCAATATATTTTCCCTGCCCCTGTGCCAGGGCAATGTCCTGGATCAGTTCTTCTGTGAAATCCCACACATCCTCAAGCTCTCCTGCTCAAACACATACCTGAGGGAATTAGGACTTGTTGCTTTTCTTGCTTTTCCATTTTTTGGATGTTTTGTGTTTATTATTTTCTCCTATATGCAGATCTTCAGGGCTGTCCTGAGGATACCCTCTGAGCAGGGACAGCACAAAGTCTTTTCCACCTGCCTACCCCACCTGGCTGTTGTCTCCCTGTTTATCAGCACTGGGACATTTGTCTACCTGAAGCCCCCCTCCATCTCCTCCCCATCCCTGGATCTGGCCCTGTCAGTTCTGTACTCAGTGGTGCTTCCAGCCCTGAACCCCCTCATCTACAGCCTGAGGAACCATGAGCTCAAGAATGCCCTGAGAAAATTGGTGACTCTGTATTTTCAGAAGTGTTAAACTGTTTTCTGCTCCTGTGTCTTTAGAATGTAACTACAATCTTGGCCTTTTTCTCCCTATTTTTCCACTTTTTCTTTGGTAATTTTTACTGCTCTTGCTGTGTTTTTACAAAATGCTGTGTCATTTCTCTTTGCATTTCTACATGAATATCTAACATTTTTTTGGACCTCAAAGATATGCAAGAGGTCTGCTCCTTATGCATTTGAATAAAAAACCAGTGCCTGCCCTGTCCTGTGTGTCCAGGATTCTTCCTCAGCCCTTCCCTGTCTCTGCAGGGCAGTGCCTGTGAGCTGAGGTGGAGGGAAGAGACTCCCAGCACAGCAGCACAGCCAGGGACAATGGCCCTGGCTCTCCCCACATCTGCTCTTCCCAGCTCCACCCTCTCCTTGCCAGCCCTTTTGTGGCTGTAAGGTCGCAGTGCTTTGGCAGCTTGGTCACTGTCCTGCTGCATGTCAGTGTGTGGGCACAGGCAGGGACAGGCCATGGGCACTGCTGGGACACAGCTGGGCTCCAGCACAGCAGCTCCATCAGCAGAGGGATCTCCTGAGGGCAGGGCAGGAAGGCTTTGCTCTCCTCCAGAGCTGCTGTCAGGAATGTGCTCCAGGAATGCCCTGGCCAAGCAAAGCCCAGTGTCAGGGGCAGAGGGGCAGTGTGCAGGGGGCACACAGCAGTGTCCTGGCACAGCCAGAACTCCTGGGATGGACCTGAGGGAGCAGCAGAGCAGGGCTTGGGCTGTGTCTGTTTTGGGGACAGCCTGGCAAGGTGCCCCAGGGCAATTGTCCCACACCAGCCCTTGCAACCACCATACCCAGGACTGGCCTCTGCCGCCCCACCAGCAGGAGGTTGTTTGTCCCTGCATGGAGGGACACCAAGTGACCAGTGAGCAGTCTCTGTTTGCTGTGTACTGATAATATTTCAGCAGTGCACTGTGTGTGTGGGGGGAGATGAACCTGAGTGAGCACAAACACCATCAGCAGCACTCAGGGGTGGCACAGTTCTGGTGGGACAAATGGTGCCTTGAGGCCACTTCACTCTGGGAAACCATCTGAATTCATTACTGGGCTGTGGTTAAGACTGCATAGAGAGAAACATCCCTGGCAGGGAGGGTCCAGGAAAAAAAAAAAGCTCAGGGCAGCCATGGACTGCACAAATGACAATTGGAGTGCTGGATCTGTGCAGAGAAATCAGAGCTGCCTCCCTTCTGACCCACCCCAAGGACCTGGACAGGGCTGTGCTGTGTTCTGGGCACTGACCTGGAACTGGAGGATGTGGAAAAGGCTTTTGCTGTCAGGGATGTTGACAAGGCTGGGCACTGTCACTGTGAGACCTCTCTCAAACCCCTTGGAAAGGGCAGAGCCATCCCAGAGTGTCCTGGGCACTTGGAAAGGGCAGACATGGAACCAGTCTGCAAACAGGGCAGGGAGGGGCACTGGGACAGTCACAGACTGTCCTTCAGCAGGAAAGGCATGTGTCAAATCTTCCTGCAGCCAGTTCAGGCACTGACAGCACAAGGCAGGGATTGCAGAACCCCCATGGAGGGAAAAGAAGGGGATGGTGTGTGCCCAGACTTTAGCGAGGCCTGGGACATGGTCTGCTGTGCTCTCCTCAGAGCCAGACTGGAGAGAGCTGGGCTGCAGGAGTGGAACATGGGGTGGGAATTTGGCTGAACAATGAGGGTCAAATGTCATCCATGGCACAGAGTCCCCTTGGCAGCCATTCCCTGGTGACATCCCTCAGTGACCACCCTTGACCAACACTGTGGAACATTTCTATTATCTCTATAGTGGCATGAAATGCACTTTCAATTCGTTTATGGATGCTGTCAAGTTGTAGGGAGTCTGTGATTGAACTCATCTAGTTAATGGTGACTGGAAAACATAATTGGGCAAGATGACTGGCATGGGTAAATTTGTCTTGCCATCAGGTCTGGACCAAGCCACAAGAGAGAAAAGGGAGAAAAAAATAAAAATGCATCAGATGAAAGGCTTTTCAATATAGAAAAAACATGAAAGCAACTAAAAACTGCAAACCCAAGCAAAAAAAAAAAAAAAAAAACCAAAAAAAAAACCCCAACCAAATCAAGACCTACCCACAAGAATAAAAAAACCCCCATGAGCTAATCACAACTAGCAAAGGCAACAAACAGAAGAAAAGCATATAGACAAGAAGTCTTCTGGCAGTGGAAAATGTTTAACCACATTGTGGCTGGAGAGGATTCTGTATGTGTCTGTGCTGTTCTGAAGGACAAATGTCTTAAAAAAGAAAAAAAATAATCTTCTATGCCCCTTTTCCCCTTCCGCTTCTCTCAGTTTATTGCTGAGCATGGTGTGATACGGAATGGAATATCCCTTGGGTGAGTCCAGCACAGCTGTCCTGTTCTCTCAGGAGCACTTGCCCACCCCATGTCCAAGAGTCAGAAGGGTTTCAGACACGCCTCATGCGGGGTGAGCACTGTGACAAAGACAGGAGAACAGAACCACATTTGCTATTATCAAGGACAGTAGACCAGAACAGCACAGCCCTGGAGAAATGGATAAAGAGTGTAACTCAGGCAAACAGAAGTCACACAAAAGGCAAGCAGGATGCCAGATCAGCTCTACTGAAACACTAATCTTAGAAAATTAGGATTTTAGTGACCTTGCTGAAAACAATAAAAAGTTAGAAGGGAGTAGTTATCTGAAACTTAAATAATTAATTGCCTGTCATTTCATGTTTGCTCAGTTGCACTTACAATGGGAAAAGACAAAACTAGGGAGCAGAACCAAAGGAACATAGACAATGCAACCAGAAACCCATTCTTTGCAAAATTGGACTATCCCCAGAAATTATTTGTATTGTCACTGATAGAAAAGGTCAAGAGTTTAGGGTGAGGAAGACTCGCCTTACTTCCTCTTTTTAAGACGCCTCCCCATGAAAACGACCCCAGACTTAATTTAAGAAGTCAATCAATCATGTTTAATAGCTATTCAAGCTAATTATCATAGGAAGCAGGGAATGGGAGGGGCTGTTATTATGAATATGTATTTGTTTGATTCCTCTGCTAATAAATAGACTTTGTGATCACCTGTAATTTTGCACTGCGTATTAGAGGATTACCTCACGCTGCTGCCCAGCGCTGAATAAACATGCACTTTCTAACTTTAAACTGTTAGAGAGTCTTTTGTCTGTCACAGTTCAGTATCGATATAAGACCAATATCCATTTTTTGGCAATTAAGTTCGCGACCCTGGTGGGATCCTGTTCTCTCTGGCCAAGAGGCCAGCTGGGTTCGGGAACCCTCTAGGGCACCCACCTGGGATCTTCCTAGGAAGAGGGCTCCTTTTCCTCACTGGCACCCCAGGGAGCAGAACTAGAATTGTCAGAGATACAGATAAAAAGTATGTTTAAAACTTATAGAGAGGTACCTTTAAGAGAGGCAAACTGGTAAGACGCTGCGAGACGTCGAGCGCACAGTGAAAAAGCCTGAAGTGGATTTGTTTGTAAGTTTCCATGGAATTTGGTTGTGGTTTGTGTTCCAGATGGGGCTGGTAATAGCTCCAGAAACTCTTGCCCCGTAGTGGGGGATAGCGGCGGGCCGGTCGTGGCCCCGGGAGCAGAGCTCGCGCGGCAGTGGGTCAGCGGAGCTGGGCAGTGGCAATAACAGCATTGCCAGTATTGCTGTGGTACAGGAGCACTGGTGGCTTCAGTTTGATTTGTGGTTTAAAGGCAGTGTGGTGGTAATTTCCAGTCTGGGTCACCAAGCTGTGGTGTCAATTTGTGGTGACTCCTTTTGTGGGCTTGATCACAGTTTGCGTGTGCCGAAGGTATGTGTGTGTTTGAGCGTTCAGCTTGTTTTTGTGAGCTTTGTGTGATTGAATTGTGGGTCAGTGGCATGCCGTACGTTTGTTTGCTTTTGGGAGTGTGTTGGCAAAAGTTTTGCATTTGTAAGTTGTAAAAAATTTTGAGGTTTACACCTGAGTAGTAAAAGGGATATTTATGCCCAGGAGGGCAGAGGAATTTGAAGCACTGGCTTTATGTTTGAATTGTGTAAGCTAGGCTGCATGTGTGTATTTTAACTGTGTGTAAGCAGAAAAATTGTGGATTTGTGAAAAAATATAGTTTGTTGTTTGTGAAGCTTTAGAATTGTTAGTGTGAAAGGTGGTGTTTTGAGTAAGCATGGTTAGTTTCTAATTGCAGAGGGGTGAGGCAGCAACATGAGCCCAGAGCTCCTTTCTTCCCCCACTGCAGAAAAAAAATTGTGTTTTGGCCAAAGTTTGATGTGTGTCTTTTTGAGTTAAGTGATTTGGTTTATTGTTTTTTACTGTTAACCCTTTATTTTGTTGGTTGCTTTTATCCCTTCCCTTTTCCTTTGCTGAATAGAAGGTTCAGGGAGGGGGATCCCAGGACAAAGGAACTTCCCTGTCCAAGAGAGGGCTGTGACTGTAACCCCTGAGTTGTGTTTCATTGTGTAGTTTGTCGAGAATTGTGGGCCAGACAAGTGTATAAGTGGAAGATCTTTGTACCAAATTACTGCTAGGTGAAGCTCTGGAGCTGGGATAAGGTTAAAAGGCATTGAGAGAAAAAGAATCTTCAGTATGGAGGCAAGTGAAAGCAAAGAGGTTCCTAAAGGTAGTCCTTTGGGATGTGTTTTGGCATATTGGAAAGAGCTGGTGGATCATAAGGATACAGAAACTAAAAGAGATCTTATTAAGTTGTGCACACAATGGTGGCCACTTTATAAACTTTAGGAGGGGGTGAAGTGGCCCCCATCAGGGACGTTGGACTATAACACTTTGGTACAGCTGATGGTTTTCCTTAGGTGTGAGCAGAAGTGGCATGAAGTTCCTTATGCTGACATGTTTTTCACCATTAGGAATCACCCTGAGTGGCAAAGGGCTTGAGAATTAGACCACCCTCTGACCCTTTAGTGTTGGCTCTTGAAAAAGATAATAAAGCTAATAAGAAAAAAAACAAAAAGTGTTGCAGCACATGCTCAATAAATCAAAGGTATACACATCCTGACAAGGTATGTTGTATGGAAACTGAAGAAGAGGAAACAGTGGAATTGCTTAGACCACCTCATAAAAGACAAGGAAGAGAAAGAGTGGTAAGGGAAGCAAATTTGAAATTGCCACCAACTTCAGGTTTTACCCCTGCTTCATCCCCTGCTCTATTCTCATTTGAGAGAACAGTAATTAATATGGGAGTCCCCTCCCAATTCCCAGGCCACAGGAGCCAACCCAACAGTATACACCCTATTTTATGTTATGCAATTTTATGTTTATACTATTAAACAAAATCCCTCTCAAACTCCTTCTGAATTTCTAAACCAGTTGTGAGGAGCAATGCGTCAACACCCACTCTGGATCCTAAATCTGATAAGATAATACAACAATTGGAAAACTTGTTTTTAGGGCAATCTACAAGTGACATCAAGTGAAAGCTCCAGAAGATGCATGGCCCAGCAAGTCAGAACTTGGAGACTTTGCTAGATGAGGCATAGAGAGTTTTGAGTAATTGGGAAGAGGGGTGTAAACCAGAGACAAAGAAACTAGTAGCAATAATACAGGAAAATGTAAAAGGGAAACGTGAGCATGGTCCCCCAAAACAAGGACCACCTCATCTGGAAAAAAAGCAATATGCATTTTTCAAGAAATTTGGACACTGGAAAAACCAGTGTCCAGAATTAAGAAGGGGTGACGAACAGAGAAAAGGTGACCGAAAAGGGGAGGGGGTGGTGGCTCACATGAAGGAAGACTGAAGGGGATCAGAGGGCCCTACCCTAGAGGACCCTCTAGTTATAATCAAACTAGGGAACAATGAAAAAGTAGTGGAATTTTTAGTAGACACAGGGGCAACATATTCAGTGTTAAACGAGGCCCTGATACCGATAACAAATGATTATGTTGTAGTAAAAGGAGCAACTGACCAATCTAAAAAGTATATTTTTGCAAACCATTAAAGAATAAGTTGGGAAAACAGTGGGGAATTCATCAATATTTGTATATGCCTAGAGCTCCATCTGCACTTTTGGGCAGGAATCTGCTATAGCAGCTGGAAGCAAAAATAATATTTAAAAATGGAAAAATATTTTTGGAGGTAAAAAACCAGCCATATGTGAAATTGTTAAACTTAATGCTAATAACAAAAAAATCGAAGTTGAAAATGAAAAATAAGAAACTATTAAGAAAATAAAAGATCAGGTATTCCCTGGAGTGTGGGCCTCTAATATACCAGGGAGAGCAAAGAATGCTCTACCAGTACAAATTTGGCTTAAGGAAGGAGAACAATCAGTAAGGGTCAAACAACATCCCTTGAAAAGGGAAGACAGAGTAAGAATTAGCCCAATCATAGAAAACTTTTTGCAAATGGGACTGTTGAAGGAGTGTCAATCTGATTTTAATACTCCTATTTTGCCCCTGAAAAAGCCTGATGGATCATACATAAGAGGTGTTAATAAGATAACTGAAGACTTATACCCAGTGGTTGCTAATCCCTACACCTTGTTAACTCTTTTAACACCTGAACTAACCTAGTTTACTGTTCTAGATTTGAAGGATGCTTTCTTTTGCCTCCCTCTCCATGAAGCCAGACAGAAAATTTTTGCATTTGAATGGGAGAATCCCAAAACTGGATGTAAAACTCAGCTCACATGGTGTGTATTGCCCCAGGGGTTCAAGAACTCCCCTACTATATTTAGAGAACATCTGGCAAAAGATTTGGAGTCTTGGGAACCCTCACCAGGAGAAGGACAGCTGCTTCAGTACGTGGATGAACTCTTAACAGCCAGCCGGACCCAGGAGGCATGTGTGGATTGGACGATGAGCCTCCTAAACTTTTTGGGCCTGCAGGGGTATCAGGCATCCCAAAAGAAAGCCCAGATGGTGAAACAAACAGTGATTTACCTGGGCTATGAAGTAAGTGCTGGACAAAGGACCTTAAGGCACGACTGTAAGGAAGCAATATGCCAAACCCCAAAACCCCAGACAGTGAAAGAACTGAGAACCTTTCTGGTCATGATGGGGTGGTGCAGACTGTGGATTTATAATTATGGATTGTTTGTTAAACCCCTATATGCCTTAATTACGGAAGGGAACAAGAATCTTCAGTGGACAACAGAAGCAACACGAGCCTTCAACCACCTGAAGAAGGCTCTTATGTCAGCTCCAGCCCTGGGACATCCAGATGTGAATAAACCATTCTTTCTCTTTTCTCACGAAAAACAAGGGATTGCTCTGGGAGTACTAGCACAAGACCTGGGGTCGTACCAGAGGGCAGTTGCCTCCCTCTCCAAACAGCTGGACACAGCAGCCAAGGGGTGGCCAGGGTGCCTCAGAGCTGTTGCAGCAGTAGCAGTGAACATCCAAGAGGCACTCAAATTCACCCTAGGCCAGAAGATGACTGTGCTAGTATCCCACACAGTGTCTGCAGTCCTGGAGGCAAAAGGGGGACAGTGGCTTTCCCCACACAGATTTCTGAAGTAACAGGCCATGCTGGTAGAACAAGATGATGTTGAAATTGTGGTAACCAACATTGTGAACCCAGCTTCTTTCCTCAGCAGGAGCATGGGAGAACCAGTGATCCACGACTGCCTGGAGACCATTGAAGCCACCTACTGCAGTCACCCGGATCTGAAGGACACCCCTCTCGAGGAGGCTGAGAGCTGGTTCACTGATGGGAGCAGCTGTATCATCAGTGGAAAAAGACATGCTGGGTCTGCAGTTACCACAAGCAGAGAGATAATAGAATCTGGACCATTGCCCACAAACATCTCTGCACAAAAAGCTAAAATAATTGCCTTAACCCGGGCCTTAGAGCTGGCAAAAGGAAAAGAAATCAACATTTATACAGACTCAAGGTGTGCATTTGGAGTGGTACATGCACACGGAGCAATTTGGAAAGAAAGAGGATTGCTGAACTCACAAGGAAAAAATATTAAACATGCCCAAGAAATACTAAAACTATGAGATTCAGTTCAGTTACCTGAAAAGGTAGCTATTATGCACATCAGGTCACACCAAAAAGTGAGCTCAGAATTGGAAAAAGAAAATATGCTGGCGGACAGAGAGCCAAAAGACACAGCCAAAGGTGAGGTACCCAGTGAAATAGTCGAGGCAGCATTAATTCCAGATGGAAAGATCTCTATTGAAGGTAAGCCAGTATATAACAAAAAGGATGAAAAACTTATTAAGGAAGAAGAAGCAACTTACAACCAGGAAGGCTGGGCTGTAACCAAGGAAGGAAAAGTTGTAGTACCTTCTTACTTGTTGTGCTCACTAGTGCTAAAAGAACATGAAAAAACACATTGGGGAATGGATGCTGTGTACAATTATTTAAAGGATAAAATTCTGGCTAGAAAATTACAAGGCACAGTTGCACAAGTAACTCATCAGTGTGGTTTTTGCCTCCGAACTAATCCTAAAAACATTCCAAAGCCTAAAGTTGGACAAATTGGGAAGGGCTGTGGATCTGGGCAGCAATAGCAAATTGATTTTACAGAATTGCCCAGGAAAGGGGGGTATTGTTACCTATTAGTGTTAACAGATACCTTTTCAGGATGGCCAGAAGCCTTCCCTACCCAGACAGCTAAGGCATGAGAGGTGACCAAGGCATTGTTACAAGAAATAATACCACGTTTTGGCGTCCCAGCCACTTTATCTTCTGATAGAGGGCCACATTTTATCTCCAAAATTGTACAGCAAATTATTTACCACTTGGGAATAGATTGGGAATTGCATACCCCATATCACCCTCAATCCAGTGGCCAAGTAGAGAAAATTAACCATATGATCAAACAACAAATTGTTAGGCTGGGGCAAGAGGCAAATTTGCCTTGGCCCCAGGCTCTTCCACTGGCATTAGTACAGATTAGAACAAAACCAAGAACAAAAGGGAAATTAAGCCCTTTTGAAATATTGTATGGGAGACCACATGCAGTCCAAGAAGGAATAACACCCATTCAAGTAGAGGAACAAACTCTACACAAATAAATGATGGCCCTAAATAAACAACTTAGAAAAATTGAAAAATATGATGCTGGGGCCCTAAGCAGAGAATTAGATGGACCAGTACATGATGTACAACCTGGGGATTATGTATATGTTAAGTCTTTTGCAGAGAAGACTTTAGAACCACAGTGGGAAGGACCATTCCAGGTACTCCTCACCACCTTCACAGCAGTCAAGATCAAGGAACAGAAGGCATGGATCCATCACTCCCGAGTGAAAAACGCTCCTGACGGAATTTGGAAAATTGCACCAGACAATGAAGACCTGAAGCTGAAATTCACCAAGAACAGCGAGTAATGGACTTATAGCTATCATAGACATAATGCAAATGGTTGTGACCCTTGTGGTCATTGCCACGACTATAATAAGAGTCAAAGCAACACCACACCAGTACAATGTTACCGGAATTTATCAATGCCAAGGGAAAGAGTACGATCCCTAATCTTGTAGTGCTTTAAGCAAAATTTTAAGGATCACAAATGCAAGTATGTGGGAAGGAAGGAATGTTTGAGAATGTGAATGTACATTCATACAAGATGGGTTTCATGAGGCTCACCATCCACCCATGGAACTCATCCAAGTTGGTCCTGGATGCTGTGACAAATGTTTGACCACGTGTCCTGAATTTAGACTTCAAATTGAAGGATGCGCAGCAAAACAGTTTAATTTGGATGACAAAGACACTTGCCTGGACACGGACCAAAGCATTTGCCACTTTGAAATGCATCTAACCAACCAGACAACTTTGCATGTGTATATAGGACAAGGTTGTGTCTGTCTCAAAACAGCATGTCCCACCATAATAATACACAATCAAATAATGGATGAGACTCAGTTCAATTTATGTGTTTGCAATTTTGCTAAAATCAAAGGATGCAACTTTTCCTATCAGGCACCTGTAAGAAATATTGCCTGCACATATAGGTGCGGGGGTGCGGAGCCGCTCGTGGAGGAATAGCGAGGGGATCAGCCAGCCAATCAATGTGATTGATAAAGCATAATCCAACTTTATTGAGAGCATCAGACAGTTTTATAGCCCAACATAGCATAAATCAGCATTATTCATATTAGTACAATCTTATTGGTTTTTACTATGTACGCCTTCTCTTATTATTGGTTATTGCGAGTGTGAGATAATCACGCCTACTGAATTTCTAGCCAAAAAGCATACGTGCTATCCCGCTGCTCCTACTTCCCTTATTGTTATACTTATTGCTATATAGTATCCGTCCCAGGGTTATACCTCGCTTGCTACGTGCTTCCCTGGAAGTTAAGGCCTTGATTGAACAATGGGCATATGTATTACTTATCGACTAACTCTGCAAATTATGCTAGCTCTATTGCTTTTGCAAAAGTCTCTTAAAAGCAAACACTGCTGCTCAGCAAAATCTGCTTAAGAGCAAGGCCTAGCTACTACTTAGCAGGAGCTGCTCTCCTGCAACAAGGCCTCAGCCAAGCCATATCCACAGTTGTGTCCAAGGCTTTCTAACCAATTCTCAACAACTAAAAACAAAGGAGAGCTCTCTCTCACTGCCCATCCATGCTTCAGACAACACAGTCAGGAGAAGGAAAGCTAAAGCTCTTATCTATAGATTTTGAAAGCAACTGCCTCAGACATTCCACTGCTTCTCCTTTTCCATCCACTTCACTCTCAAATCTTAAAGGTGTAAAACTTCTTTCTGGGCTAAACAGATGCATGGGGATACAATTCAGCATCATAAAGTCCCCCCAGGACAAGATGTAAGCTGAGTTAAATGGTTATAAGTGTTGTTCTTTTCCTAAGTTATGTTTAATATAAGTTATAAGCTAAGTTAAATACTGTTAAGTGTTATTCCTCTGTTAAATTGTTATAGTCATAGGTTAAAAGTTAGGTTAAATACTGTTAAGTGCTGTTCTTTTGCTCAATTGTGAAGATCAAAGTATAAGTTAAGGTTAAGGTTTAATTTAAGTCCTGTTAAGTTTGAGCTCTCTTATACTTGCACTCACTGTCCTTTTGTCACACCCACCTGAGCACACACACACGAACAGTTCTTGGTTCATTTCTGGTTTGATTGACTGGATTTTGTTTGGTTTTGTTGTTGCTTTGTTTCCTTGGTGTGCCTGAAGTGTCCAGTCCAGGAGTAGGGTGACTCTTGCTGTAGCTTAACATTAAATCTGTTTTTTGCTGATCCCGTGCTGGGGATTTTTTAAATGCTCTCAGCCCCTGGCTCATAACAGGGTGAAGGAGCCCTGGCCCAGGCTCTGGCCCTGGGACACAGGGACGCTGCCGGGGGGTCCCTGTCCCCCTGTGCCACCCCCAGGGCCCGGCCCCTGTCCCCGTGTCAGGCTCTGGGGTCGATCTCATGGAACATCCTCTGGGGGAGACTGCAGCATGGGGGGCGGGGGGACCTGGGGGGACAGGGGACCCCCCTGTGCACGAGCAGCGTTGGACTGTGAGGGGGGAACGGGGCAGAGTGACCTCCCCAGTGACCTCACACAGCCCTGTGATGTCACAAAGCACCTTATGATGTCACACAGCACCCTATGATGTCACACAACACTCTATGATGTCACACAGGTCTGTGATGTCACACAGCACCCTATGATGTCACAAAGTCAATGTGACGTCAGACAGCTCTGTGATGTCACACAGAACCCTATGATGTCACATACACCCTATGATGTCACACAGCCCCTGTGATGTCACACAGCACCTTATGATGTCACAAAGTCATTGTGATGTCACACAGCTCTGTGATGTCACACAGCACACTATGATGTCACACAGCACCCTATGATGTCACACAGCCCCTGTGATGTCACACAGCCCTGTGATGACACACAACCCATGTGATGTCACACAGCCCCTGTGATGTCACACAGCCACATGTGATGTCACACAGCCCTGTGATGTCATACAGCACCCTGTGATGTCACACTGCCCTGTGATGTCATATAGCCCCTGTGATGTCACACAGCCTCTGTGATTGTGAAGTCACAGTCATTGCTGTGATGTCACACAATCTGCCCTGGGATGTCACATGGCCATTCAGTGATGTCACATCCTGCTCCAGGATGTCACAGCCCCTCTCTGATGTCACATAGCCACCCTGTGATGGCAGAACACACTCTCTGATGCCACAGCCTTCTCTGGGACATCACACAGCTGCTCTGTAATGTCACAGCCTGCTGTCTGATATCACAGAGCCACCCTCTATGATGGCACAGTCTCCTCTGTGACCTCACTGCCCCCTCTATGGTGTCACACAACCCCCCAGCGCTGTCACAGCCCACTCAGCAATATCACAGGCTGTTCTGTGATGTCACAGCCCAATCTGTGACCTCACACAACCCACCCTGTGCTGTCACACAGCCCCTTCTGACATCACAGCTGCTCTCTGGCTCCATGACACAGCCACAGAGGTGCTGCTGTGCCACAGCCCCCTCTGGGACATGACACAGGCCCTGCCAGTGCTGAGCACTGTGAGCTCTGCCTGTGCCCTGCTCGTGTCCCTGCCATGCCCTGGCAGTGCCCCAGCCCTGCTGGGCTGTCACAGGAGCTGCTCCTGGGCAGAGCTGTCTCTCTGCAGCGCTGCCCTTGCCAGGAGCTGCCTCTGTGCTAGAGCCTGGCCCAGCTCAGCAGCACAGGCACAGCAAAAGGACTTGAATCACCCTCTCAGGGCTTTGGTGCTGTTTACATCAGACTCAGTCCCTGAGAGAGTGTGCTCAAAAAACTTCTCAAGAGCTCCAAGTGAGATTGAAGCACTGAAGTTTCTCATATTTAACTAGATCCCAGTGAGGGACAGGACTGAGAAAGTGTCCTCAGGTCCCAGTTAGAGCAGAACACTGGAGGCACTGGTGGCAGGTGGGGACAAAGCAGGGAAAGGTGTCTCTGGAGCTGAGCACAGCTGGATGTGTTTCAGGAATGCAAAGGGCCCAGGCCTGAGCCCCAGCCCCTGGCAGGGCAGATCCTGTCCCTCCCTCATTGCTCAGGGCTCTTCCCGGGGCAGGTGCCAATATTTCTTTTTTAGGCTGTTTTATACAATGAAGAAAAGCTCCACCATGTGTGGACCCTCCCCTCAATCCCTCTCAGGCTACTCCTGTTCTGTCCTCAGTCTCCACTGAGCCCAGGACCCTCAGCCTCTGCCTGATGCTGATGTGATGAGGCCTCCAAACCCAATCTTGGGAGATTTTTGGGTCCTCTCCAAGGTCTTTGTAAATGGAAACATAGTGGTCAAAGTCCAAGAAATGTAGAGTGTTATTCTCTCCCAAAACTTGCAGTGACAGAACAAGGGTTTATATCCTGAAACTGAATCAGAGTAAATGTACATTTGTTAGAAGAAGGAAATATTTTACAATGAGAGTGGCACAAAACTGCAAGTGCTTTTCCAGAGAAGTGGATGCCCCATGCCAGGAATGCTCCAAGAACAGGAGCTTTGTGCAATCTGACATGGTGAAACCCCTGCCCTCCCCAAGGATGGAATTCCTCTTGTGTGGGTTCTCTCACGTGCTGGGTGGCCTTACAGCACTTGTGGCCAGAATGTCTGCTGAGGGCCAGCCAGGCTGCTGCAGTGGCAGTGACCTCACAGCCATCACCATTGCAGCCATGTCCCTGGGCCTGACTCTTCCCTTCCCTCTGTGCCTGTCCTGTCTCTGCAGGGATGAACAGTTTTGTCATTAATATCTTGTCCCCAGGGTGCTGGGGCCAATTGCTTCCCAGTCAGGTTCCTGAAGCACAAGTGGCTTTGCAGAGCCCAGCCAGAAATGCCCCTGAGGCAGCAGCTCTGCACTGGTGGCCACCAGGCCAGCTTGCCAGGGGAGGCTTCTGGCAATGCCCTGCAGGGAGCTGCTGCTGCCAAGGTGCCTTTGCTGTCTCAGGATCTCCCTGGCACAGCTCCCACCATGGCACTCTGTATTTGTGTTCTTCCCTGTGCTGGGGCTGCCTGGGGCTTTTCCTGCAGCGGGACCTGGCCTGGCCATGTGTCATGATCTGCCCAACCCGAGCGGGAGTCGTGACGGGTTCTTTTATGGATCTCAGAGCACAAAAGACACAGCAGGGGACAAAACCAGTTTACTTTTACAGAAATGCACTTTATTTAGTGCCAACCAAAATGCCATAGTGGGACAGAGAGAGAGAGAGAGAGAGAGAGAGAGAGAGAAAGGGAGGTCGGGATTATAGCTACCAAGACGGGCAGACGAATCCTCGTGGAGCAGCCAATAGGTGTCTGTTGCCGTCTGGGGAGATCTCGGGGTTCTCCTCTGAGAAAGTCACTTTTATAGTCCTTTCCCAAAGCGAGTGGCTTCTGGCCAAAAGGTGGGAAGATTTATGGACTATTGTATGTGGAGCTCGTTACCCTGAGGAACAGGTGGAAACAGGACATTTCAAGGCACACCAAACCATCTTTGTTGTTATGGACACACGCAGGGCAGCCCATACCGGACCAGTCCATTGTTCTTCCATCTGTGGGAGCTTTGTTGAGTCAGCGCCCCGTGACTAGTTGTCATGAGAAACCAGTCCTGGTAGGCATCACCTGCGAACAGTCCCTTGGCGTTCCTCCCATCCCTGGCCAGTGCAGGCCTCAGGCGAAGGTCGTTGGGCAGAAACAGACGAGAGGATCAGACGGACTCTCACAGTCAGATAAGTGTATAAGTGGAACATCTTTGGACCAAGTTACTGCTAGGTGAAGCTCCAAAGCTGGGATAAGGTTTAAAGGCATTGAGAGAAATAGAATCTTCAGTATAGAGGCAAGTGAAAGCAAAGAGGTTCCTAAAGGTAGTCCTCCTTTGGGATATGTTTTGGCATATTGGAAAGAGCTGGTGGACCATAAGGATACAGAAACTAAAAGAGCGCTTATTAAGTTGTACACACAGTGGTGGCCACTTTATAAACTTGAGGAGGGGGGGAAGTGGCCCCCATCAGGGACGTTGGACTATAACACTTTGGTACATCTGATGCTTTTGCTTAGGCATGAGCAGAAGTGACATGAAGTTACTTATGCTGACATGTTTTTCACCATTAGGAATCACCCTGAGTGGCAAAGGGCTTGTGGAATTAGACCACCCTCTAACCCTTCAGTGTTGGCTCTTGAAAAAGATAATAAAGCTAATAAGAAAAAACCCAGGAGGTGTTGCAGCACATGCTCAATAAATCAAAGGTGTACACATCCTGCCAAGGTGCATTGTATGGAGATTCAGGAAGAGGAGACAGAGGAAGTGCTCAGACCACCCCCTAAAAGACAAGGAAGAGAGAGGGTGGTAGGGGAAGTAGATTTGGAATTGTCATCAACTTCAGGTTTTACCTCTGCTTCATCCCCTGCTTCATCCTCACTTGAGAGAACAGTAATTAATATGGGAGTCCCCTCCCAATTCCTGAGTCACAAGAGCCAACCCAACAGTATCCACCCTATTTTATGTTATGCTATTTTATGTTTATGTTATTAAACAGAAGTCCTCTCAAACTGCTTCTGAATATCTAGACCAGTTGCGAGGAGCAATGTGTCAACACACCACTCTGGATCCTGAATTTAATAAGAGAATACAACAATTGGAAAACTTGTTTTTAGGGCAATCTACAGGTGACATCAAGTGAAAGCTCCAGAAGATGCGGGGCCCAGCAAGTCGAAACTTGGAGACTTTGCTAGATGAGGCCTGGAGATTTTTCAGCTATTGAGAAGAGGGGTGTAAACCAGAGACAAAAAAAAACCAAACAGACAAACTAAACCTACTAGCAATAATAAAGGAAAATGTAAAAGGGCTACTGGTTGACCTGAAAAACCATATTTTTGTAAACCATAAAAGTATGAAGTGGGAAAAGACTGGAGAATTCACCGATTTTTGCATATGCCTAAAGCTCCATCTGCACTTTTAGGCAGGGATCTGCTAGAGCAGCTGGATGCAAAAATAATATTTAAAAATGGGGAAATTAGTTTGGAGGTAAAAGATCAACAATATATGGAATTATTAAGTTGAAAATGAAGAAGAAATTATTTTAAAAAATAAAATAAAATAAGAGATCAGGTGTTCTCTGAAGCCTGGGCCTCTAATATAGCAGGAAAAGCAAAGAATGCTCTACCAGTACAAATCTGGCTTAAAGAAGGAGAACAATCAGTAAGAGTCAAACAATATCCCTTAAAAAGGGAAGACAGAGAAGGAATTAGCCCAATCGTTGAAAACTTTTTGCAAATAGGACTATTGAAAGAGTGTCAGTGCCTCTAAAAAAAGCCTGATTAATCATACAGGTTAGTACAAGATTTAAGAGCTCTTAATAAGATGACTGAAGATTTACGCCCAGTGTTGCTAACCCCTACACCTTGTTAACTTTTCTAACACCTGAACTAACCTGGTTTACTGTTTTAGATTTGAAGGATGTTTTCTTTTGCCTCCCTCTCCATGAAACCAGCCAGAAAATTTTTGCATTTGAATGGGAGAATCCCAAAACTGGATGTAAAACTCAGCTCACATGGTGTGTACAGCCCCAGGGGTTCAAGAACTCCCCTACGATATTTGGAGAACAGCTGGCAAAGGATTTGGAGTCTTGGGAACCCCCACCAGGGGAAGGACAGCTGCTTCAGTACATGGATGACCTCTTAACAGCCACCCGGACCCAGGAGGCATGTGTGGATTGGATGGTGAGCCTCCTAAACTTTTTGGGCCTGCAGGGGTACTGGGTATCCCAAAAGAAAGCCCAGATGGTGAAACAAACAGTGATTTACCTGGGCTATGAAGTAAGTGCTGGACAAAGGACCTTGGGGCAAGACCATAAGGAAGCAATATGCCAAACCCCAAAACCCCAGACAGTGAAAGAACTGAGAACCTTTCCAGGCATGATGGGGTGGTGCAGACTGTGAATTTATAACTATGGATTCTTCATTAAACCCCTGTACGCCTTAATCACAGAAAGGAGCAGGGATCTTCAGTGGACAACAGAAACAACACGAGCCTTCAACCAACTGAAGAAGGCTCTTTTGTCAGCTCCAGCCCTGGGACTTCCAGATGTGTTTTTTCTGTTTTCTCATGAGAAACAAGGGATTGCTCTGGGAGTACTAGCACAAGACCTGGGGCTGTACCAGAGGGCAGTCACCTCCCTCTCCAAACAGCTGGACACGGCAGCCAAGGGGTGGCCAGGGTGCCTCAGAGCTGCTGCAGCTGTAGCAGTGAACATCCAAGAGACACACAAATTCACCCTAGGCCAGAAGATGACTGTGCTAGTATCCCACACAGTGTCTGCAGTCCTGGAGGCAAAAGGGGGACATTGGCTTTCCCCACAAAGATTTCTGAAGTACCAGGCCATACTGGTAGAACAAGATGATGTTGAAATTGTGGTAACCAATATTGTGAACCCAGCTTCTTTCCTCAGCAGGAGCATGGGAGAACCAGTGATCCATGACTGCCTGGAGACCATTGAAGCCACCTACTGCAGTCACCCGGATCTGAAGGACACCCCTCTCGAGGAGGCTGAGAGCTGGTTCACTGCAGTTATATCATCAGTGGAAAAAGGAATGCTGGGTCTGCAGTTACCACAAGCAGAGAGGTAATAGAGTCTGGACCATCGCCAACAAATACCTCTGCACAAAAAGCTGAAATAATTCCTTTAACCCGGGCCTTAGATCTGGTAAAAGGAAAAGAAATCAACATTTATACAGACTCAAGGTGTGCATTTGGGGTGGTACAGGCACATGGAGCTATTTGGAAAGAAAGAGGACTGCTGAACTCACAAGGGAAAAATATTAAGCACACACAAGAAATACTAAAACTATTAGATGCAGCTCAGTTACCTGAAAAGGTATCTATTATGCACATCAGGGCACACTAAAAGTGAGCTCAGAATTGGGAGAAGGAAATATGCTGGTGGACAGAGAGGCAAAAGACACAGCCAAAGGTGAGGTACCCAGTGAAATAGTCGAGGCAGCATTAATTTCTGATGGAAAGATCTCTATTAAAGGTAAGCCAGTATATAACAAAAAGGATTAAGAAATTATTAAGGAAGAAGAAGCAACTTATAACCAGGAAGGGTGGGCTATAACCAAAGAAGGAAAAGTTGTAGTACCTTCTTACTTGTTGTGCTCACTAGTGCTCCAAGAACATGAGAAAACACATTGGGGAATGAACGCCCTGTGCAATTATTTAAAGGATAGAATTCTGGTTAGAAAATTACAAGGCACAGTTACACAGGTAACTCGTCACTGTGGTGTTTGCCTCCGAACTAATCCTGAAAACATTCCAAAGCCTAAATTTGGACAATTTGGGAAGGGCTGTGGACCTGGGCAGCAATGGCAAATTGATTTTATGGAATTGCCCAGGAAAGGGGGGTATCGTTACCTATTAGTGTTAACAGATACCTTTTCAGGATGGCCAGAAGCCTTCCCTACCCTGACAGCTAAGGCACGAGAGGTGATCAAGGCATTGTTTAAAGAAATAATACCACGTTTTGGAGTCCCAGCCACTATATCTTCTGATAGAGGGCCACATTTTATCTCAAAAATTGTACAGCAAATTAGTCACTACTTGGGAATAGATTGGGAATTGCATACTCCTTATCACCCTCAATCCAGTGGCCAAGTAGAGAAAATGAACCATATGATCAAACAACAAATTGTTAGGCTGGGGCAAGAGGCAAATTTCCCTTGGCCCCAGGCTCTTCCACTAGCATTAGTACAGATTAGAACAAAACCAAGAACAAAAGGGAAATTAAGCCCTTTTGAAATATTGTATGGGAGACCATATGCAATCCAAGAAGGAATAACACCCATTCAAGTAGAGGAACAAACTCAACACAAATAAATGGTGACCCTAAATAAACAACTTAGAAAAATTGAAAAATATGTGGCTGCGGCCCAAAGCAGAGAATTAGATGGACCAGTACATGATGTACAACCTGGGGATTATGTATATGTTAAGTCTTTTGCAAAGAAGACTTTAGAACCACAGTGGGAAGGACCATTCCAGGTACTCCTCACCACCTTCAAAGCAGTCAAGATCAAGGAACAGAAGGTGTGGATCCATCACTCCCAAGTGAAAAACGCTCCTGAAGAAATTTGGGAAATTGCACCAGACAATGAAGACCTGAAGCTGAAATTCACCAAGAACAGTGAGTAATGGACTTATTATAGCTATCAGGGACATAATGCAAATGTTGTGACCCTTGTGGTCATTGTCATGACTATAATAAGAGTCAAAGCAACACCACATCAAGTGCAATGTAACCAAAATTTATCAATGCCAAGGGAAAGCTTATGATCCCTACTCTTGTAGGGCTTTGAGCAGAATGTTAAGGGTCACAAATGCAAGTATGTGGAAAGGAAGGAATCTTTGGGGATGTGAATATGCATTTGTACAAAATGGGTTCAATGAGGCTCACCATCCACCCATGGAACTCATCCAAGTTGGTCCTGGATGCTGTGACAAATGTTTGACCACATATCTTGAATTTAGACTTAAAATTGAAGGATGCGCAGCAAAAGGGTTTGATCTTGACTTTAATGTTACTCAATATTGCACAGAGCTTCACAAAATGAATGCCAAATCAACCCCACCAGTGTCAGAGAGGGCTGTAGCAATCCAAACTCGGGTTATTTCAAAGAAAAAGGAACAACCCATATTTCCCACAATTACTAAAATTGGACCATATGCTATTAAGAAAACAGGAATTCAGAGACTGCTAACTAACCCAAAATGGTCTCTAAAGTGAGTAGAAATGGGAATGCAGGTAAATGCTTCTACCATTCAGCCAGAATGTGCCCCATTTCTCAAAACTCCTTTTGTGGAATGGACTACTTGGCTTCAAAACCATATGACCTCTAGTTTTAAGAAAACGAGAGACCTCACTGGGATATTAGGAGCAGGATTGGGAGTTTTAAACACAATGGATTCAGAGGTGTCAATGAACAAAATAACTGTGAAGGGAAGTGATTCAGTTAATTTACAGCAGCCTTTGCAATCTTCTTTATTAACATTGGTAACAATCATTGGAAACTAACCAAAATATTACCAAAATGGGAAATCATAGAAGAGCAAGACCATGAGGTAATAATTAAAGCCCCAGGCACAGCTAGTTCAAACATTTCTCTGGCTCTTGGATGTACTCAAGCACAAATGTGGATGCAGTCACTGGCTGCTGCAGTTATCAGGGAAGGTGAAGAAGGGATATTTCCTCCTGAAATTCGCAAAATTGTGTGGGAAAATGCCTCTGAGATGGAAAGAGAGCTTCAACCTTGGTGGGTTTTGGTTAATTTTACCTATGACCCTGAGGCAAATACAGTAACAGCTTTTGTTTTAACTATACATAGTGCATCTGTGAGCTTAATACACCCAATAGTTGCTTTAGGACTAAATCATGAAAGGACTGTACTGTATCCTTCTGAACATAAAATGTAGGCATGAAAAATTGAAGAAAAATGGCAGACCATTTACCTAGAGCCCTGTTCTATGAGAAAACAATTGGAATATATATGTGAGGGAACTTTAGAAGACAAGAAAAATACTTGTCTGGATACGAACCAATGCATTTGCATCTTTGAAATGCATCTAACCAAGCAAACAACTTCATTTGTGTATATAGGACAAGGTTGTGTCTGTCTTAGAACAGCATGTCCCACCATAACAATAGACAATCAAATCGTGAATGAGACTCAGTTCAATTTATGTGTTTGCAATTTTGCTAAAATCAAAGGATGGGACTTTTCCTATCAGGCACCTGTAAGAAATATTGCCTGCACTTATAGGAATGAATTTAACCCTAGTCACTCAGTTACTGAAACATCAGGAATTTAAAAAAAATTAAAAGAAATTCAAGATGCCGGGAAAAGAACTTTGATCACAATA
>NW_027635945.1:0-27067 GCF_903797595.1 Erithacus rubecula | reverse complement strand
CCCGTCAGCGCCCCCAAGTGTGGGCCCGGACCCCAAGGGTCCCAGATCTCCTCCGTGACCTCCAAGTGCACCCCTGGACACCCAAGTGCCACTCCAAACCCAGACTTCCTTCTAAATTTTTTCCCCAGACCCAAAACTGCCCCAAATGTGCCCCAGAAATGTCTCCTGGACCCTTAAGTGCCACTTGAATTATCAAAATATTAGTATTGGTCTAATACAGATACTTAACTGTGACAGACAAAAGACTCTCTAACAGTTTAAAGTTAGAGAGTGCATGTTTATTCAGTGCTGGGCAGCAGCGTGATGTAATCCTCTAATACACACTGCAAAATCACAGGTGATCACAGAGTCTATTTATTAGCAAAGGAATCAAACAAATACATATTCATAATAACAGCCCCTCCCATCCCCTGCTTCCTATGATAATTAGCTTGAATAGCTATTAAGCATGCGTGATTGACTTCTTAAATTAAATCTGGGGTCGTTTTCGTGGGGAGGGGTCTTAAAAGGAGGAAGTAAGGCGAGTCTTCCTCACCCTAAACTTTTGATCTTTTCTATCACTGACAATAGAAATGATTTCTGGGGATAGTCCAATTTTCCAAAGAATGGGTTTCTAGTTTCATTGTCTATGTTCCTGTGGTTCTGCTCCCTAGTTTCATCTTTTCCCATTGTAAGCACAGCTGAGCAAACATGAAATGACAGACAATTAATTATTTAAGTCTCAGATAACAACTCCCTTCTAATTTTTTAATTGTTTTCAGCAAGGTCACTAAAATCCTAATTTTCTAAGATGAGTGTTTCATTCCTCACTTCTCCTTTGAAATTAGTGAATTCTTTTACTCAGTATGGGGATTTCTCTTCATCTATCCCAGACGCACGGCGGCGATCTCTTAGCACCAAGCCATTCGCCTTTGATAGCCATGCTGAGTCTGCTACTTGTCATAATATTCTTCCAATTCCAAACAAGTACAGCAATAGACAAAATCAAACTTGTACTGACTAAATAAGCAGCTACAGTGATTTGGTGAATTAAAGCATTAAGCAAACCAGTTGCTTTTGGTGACCATCCAAGTAGCACATCCCACCAATGATGAGACACATGTTCTTCAAATCTTTTAAAGACTCCTTTTATGGTTTCTGTATCATGGTGTATTGTGATCAAAGTTCTTTTCCCGGCATCTTGAATTTCTTTTAATTTTTTTTTAAATTCCTGATGTTTCAGTAACTGAGTGACTAGGGTTAAATTCATTCCTATAGGCGCAGGCAATATTTCTTACAGGTGCCTGATAGGAAAAGTCGCATCCTTTGATTTTAGCAAAATTGCAAACACATAAATTGAACTGAGTCTCATTCACGATTTGATTGTCTATTGTTATGGTGGGACATGCTGTTCTAAGACAGACACAACCTTGTCCTATATACACAAATGAAGTTGTTTGCTTGGTTAGATGCATTTCAAAGATGGCAAATGCTTTGGTTCTGTATCCAGACAAGTATTTTGTCTGTCTTCTAAAGTTCCCTCACATATATATTCCAATTGTTTTCTCATAGAACAGGGCTCTAGGTAAATGGTCTGCCATTTTTCTTCAATTTTTCATGCCTACATTCTATGTTCAGAAGGATACAGTACAGTCCCTTCATGATTTAGTCCTAAAGCAACTATTGGGTGTATTAAGCTCACAGATGCACTATGTATAGTTAAAACAAAAGCTGTTACTGTATTTGCCTCAGGGTCATAGGTAAAATTAACCAAAACCCACCAAGGTTGAAGCTCTCTTTCCATCTCAGAGGCATTATCCCAAACAATTTTGCGAATTTCAGCAGGAAATATCCCTTCTTCACCTTCCCTGATAACTGCGGCATCCACTGACTGCATCCACATTTGTGCTTGAGTACATCCAAGAGCCAGAGAAATGTTTGCACTAGCTGTGCCTGGGGCTTTAATTATTACCTCATGGTCTTGCTCTTCTATGATTTCCCATTTTGGTAATATTTTGGTTAGTTTCCAATGATTGTTACCAATGTTAATAAAGAAGATTGCAAAGGCTGCTGTAAATTAACTGAATCACTTCCCATCACAGTTAATTTGTTCATTGACACCTCTGAGTCCATTGTGTTTAAAACTCCCAATCCTGTTCCTAATATCCCAGTGAGGTCTCTCTTTTTTTTTCTTAAAACTAGAGGTCATATGGTTTTGAAGCCAAGTAGTCCATTCCACAAAAGGAGTTTTGAGAAATGGGGCACATTCTGGCCGAATGGTAGAAGCATTTACCTGCATTCCCATTTCTACTCACTTTAGAGACCATTTTGGGTTAGTTAGCAGTCTCTGAATTCCTGTTTTCTTAATAGCATATGGTCCAATTTTAGTAATTGTGGGAATTATGGGTTGTTCCTTTTTCTTTGAAATAACCGGAGTTTGGATTGCTACAGCCCTCTCTGACACTGGTGGGGTTGATTTGGCTTTCATTTTGTGAAGCTCTGTGCAATATTGAGTAACATTAAAGTCAAGATCAAACCCTTTTGCTGCGCATCCTTCAATTTTAAGTCTAAATTCAGGACATGTGGTCAAACATTTGTCACAGCAAATCCAGGACCAACTTGGATGAGTTCCATGGGTGGATGGTGAGCCTCATGGAACCCATTTTGTACAAATGCATATTCACATCCCCAAAGATTCCTTCCTTCCCACATACTTGCATTTGTGACCCTTAACATTCTGCTCAAAGCCCTACAAGAGTAGGGATCATAAGCTTTCCCTTGGCATTGATAAATTTTGGTTACATTGCACTGATGTGGTGTTGCTTTGACTCTTATTATAGTCATGACAATGACCACAAGGGTCACAACATTTGCATTATGTCTATGATAGCTATAAGTCCATTACTCGCTGTTCTTGGTGAATTTCAGCTTCAGGTCTTCGTTGTCTGGTGCAATTTCCCAAATTTCTTCAGGAGCGTTTTTCACTCGGGAGTGATGGATCCACGCCTTCTGTTCCTTGATCTTGACTGCTGTGAAGGTGGTGAGGAGTACCTGGAATGGTCCTTCCCACTGTGGTTCTAAAGTCTTCTTTGCAAAAGACTTAACATATACATAATCCCCAGGTTGTACATCATGTACTGGTCCATCTAATTCTCTGCTTTGGGCCCCAGCCACATATTTTTCAATTTTTCTAAGTTGTTTATTTAGGGTCACCATTTATTTGTGTAGAGTTTGTTCCTCTACTTGAATGGGTGTTATTCCTTCTTGAACCGCATATGGTCTCCCATACAATATTTCAAAAGGGCTTAATTTCCCTTTTGTTCTTGGTTTTGTTCTAATCTGTACTAATGCTAGTGGAAGAGCCTGGGGCCAAGGGAAATTTGCCTCTTGCCCCAGCCTAACAATTTGTTGTTTGATCATATGGTTCATTTTCTCTACTTGGCCACTGGATTGAGGGTGATAAGGAGTATGCAATTCCCAATCTATTCCCAAGTAGTGACTAATTTGCTGTACAATTTTTGAGATAAAATGTGGCCCTCTATCAGAAGATATAGCGGCTGGGACTCCAAAACGTGGTATTATTTCTTTAAACAATGCCTTGATCACCTCTCGTGCCTTAGCTGTCAGGGTAGGGAAGGCTTCTGGCCATCCTGAAAAGGTATCTGTTAACACTAATAGGTAACGATACCCCCCTTTCCTGGGCAATTCCATAAAATCAATTTGCCATTGCTGCCCAGGTCCACAGCCCTTCCCAAATTGTCCAAATTTAGGCTTTGGAATGTTTTCAGGATTAGTTCGGAGGCAAACACCACAGTGACGAGTTACCTGTGTAACTGTGCCTTATAATTTTCTAGCCAGAATTCTATCCTTTAAATAATTGCACAGAGCATTCGTTCCCCAATGTGTTTTCTCATGTTCTTGGAGCACTAGTGAGCACAACAAGTAAGAAGGTACTACAACTTTTCCTTCTTTGGTTATAGCCCACCCTTCCTGGTTATAAGTTGCTTCTTCTTCCTTAATAATTTCTTAATCCTTTTTGTTATATACTGGCTTACCTTTAATAGAGATCTTTCCATCTGGAATTAATGCTGCCTCGACTATTTCACTGGGTACCTCACCTTTGGCTGTGTCTTTTGCCTCTCTGTCCACCAGCATATTTCCTTCTTCCAATTCTGAGCTCACTTTTAGTGTGCCCTGATGTGCATAATAGATACCTTTTCAGGTAACTGAGCTGCATCTAATAGTTTTAGTATTTCTTGTGTGTGCTTAATATTTTTCCCTTGTGAGTTCAGCAGTCCTCTTTCTTTCCAAATAGCTCCATGTGCATGTACCACCCCAAATGCATACCTTGAGTCTGTATAAATGTTGATTTCTTTTCCTTTTACCAGATCTAAGGCCTGGGTTAAGGGAATTATTTCAGCTTTTTGTGCAGAGGTATTTGTTGGCGATGGTCCAGACTCTGTTACCTCTCTGCTTGTGGTAACTGCATACCCAGCATTCCTTTTTACACTGATGATATAACTGCAGTGAACCAGCTCTCAGCCTCCTCGAGAGGGGTGTCCTTCAGATCCAGGTGACTGCAGTAGGTGGCTTCAATGGTCTCCAGGCAGTCGTGGATCACTGGTTCTCCCATGCTCCTGCTGAGGAAAGAAGCTGGGTTCACAATATTGGTTACCACAATTTCAACATCATCTTGTTCTACCAGTATGGCCTGGTACTTCAGAAATCTGTGTGGGGAAAGCCAATGTCCCCCTTTTGCCTCCAGGACTGCAGACACTGTGTGGGATACTAGCACAGTCATCTTCTGGCCTAGGGTGAATTTGAGTGCCTCTTGGATGTTCACTGCTACTGCTGCAGCAGCTCTGAGGCACCCTGGCCACCCCTTGGCTGCTGTGTCCAGCTGTTTGGAGAGGAGGCGACTGCCCTCTGGTACAGCCCCAGGTTCTGTGCTAGTACTCTCAGAGCAATCCCTTGTTTTTCGTGAGAAAACAGAAAAAACACATCTGGAAGTCCCAGGGCTGGAGCTGACAAAAGAGCCTTCTTCAGTTGGTTGAAGGCTCGTGTTGTTTCTGTTGTCCACTGAAGATCCCTGCTCCTTTCTGTGATTAAGGCATACAGGGGTTTAATGAACAATCCATAGTTATAAATCCACAGTCTGCACCACCCCGTCATGCCCAGAAAGGTTCTCAGTTCTTTCGCTGTCTGGGGTTTTGGGGTTTGGCATATTGCTTCCTTATGGTCTTGCCCCAAGGTCCTTTGTCCAGCACTTACTTCATAGCCCAGGTAAATCACTGTTTGTTTCACCATCTGGGCTTTCTTTTGGGATACCCAGTACCCCTGCAGGCCCAAAAAGTTTAGGAGGCTCACCATCCAATCCACACATGCCTCCTGGGTCTGGGTGGCTATTAAGAGTTCATCCACGTACTGAAGCAGCTGTCCTTCTCCTGGTGGGGGTTCCCAAGACTCCAAATCCTTTGCCAGCTGTTCTCCAAATATAGTAGGGGAGTTCTTGAACCCCTGGGGCAGTACACACCATGTGAGCTGAGTTTTACATCCAGTTTTGGGATTCTCCCATTCAAATGCAAAAATTTTCTGGCTGGTTTCATGGAGAGGGAGGCAAAAGAAAACATCCTTCAAATCTAAAACAGTAAACCAGGTTAGTTCAGGTGTTAGAAAAGTTAACAAGTTGTAGGGGTTAGCAACACTGGGCATAAATCTTCAGTCATCTTATTAAGAGCTCTTAAATGTTGTACTAACCTGTATGATTAATCAGGCTTTTTTTAGAGGCACTGGCACTCTTTCAATAGTCCTATTTGCAAAAAGTTTTCAACGATTGGGCTAATTCCTTCTCTGTCTTCCCTTTTTAAGGGATATTGTTTGACCCTTACTGATTGTTCTCCTTCTTTAAGCCAGATTTGTACTGGTAGAGCATTCTTTGCTTTTCCTGCTATATTAGAGGCCCAGGCTTCAGAGAACACCTGATCTCTTATTTTATTTTGTTTTATTTTATTTTATTTTATTTTATTTTATTTTATTTTATTTTATTTTATTTTATTTTATTTTATTTTATTTTATTTTATTTTATTTTATTTTATTTTTTAAAATAATTTCTTCTTCATTTTCAACTTAATAATTCCATATATTGTTGATCTTTTACCTCCAAACTAATTTCCCCATTTTTAAATATTATTTTTGCATCCAGCTGCTCTAGCAGATCCCTGCCTAAAAGTGCAGATGGAGCTTTAGGCATATGCAAAAATCAGTGAATTCTCCAGTCTTTTCCCACTTCATACTTTTATGGTTTACGAAAATACGGTTTTTCAGGTCAACCAGTAGCCCTTTTACATTTTCCTTTATTATTGCTAGTAGGTTTAGTTTGTTTGTTTGTTTGTTTTTTTTTTGTCTCTGGTTTACACCCCTCTTCTCAATAGTTGAAAACTCCCCAGGCCTCATCTAGCAAAGTCTCCAAGTTTCGACTTGCTGGGCCCCACATCTTCTGGAGCTTTCACTTGATGTCACCTGTAGATTGCTCTAAAAACAAGTTTTCCAATTGTTGTATTCTCTTATCAAATTCAGGATCCAGAGTGGTGTGTTGACACATTGCTCCTCACAACTGGTCTAGATATTCAGAAGCAGTTTGAGAGGACTTCTGTTTAATAACATAAACATAAAATGGCATAACATAAAATAGGGTGGATACTGTTGGGTTGGCTCTTGTGACTCAGGAATTGGGAGGGGACTCCCATATTAATTACTGTTCTCTCAAGTGAGGATGAAGCAGGGGATGAAGCAGAGGTAAAACCTGAAGTTGATGACAATTCCAAATCTACTTCCCCTACCACCCTCTCTCTTCCTTGTCTTTTAGGGGGTGGTCTGAGCACTTCCTCTGTCTCCTCTTCCTGAGTCTCCATACAATGCACCTTGGCAGGATGTGTACACCTTTGATTTATTGAGCATGTGCTGCAACACCTCCTGGGTTTTTTCTTATTAGCTTTATTATCTTTTTCAAGCGCCAACACTAAAGGGTCAGAGGGAGGTCTAATTCCACAAGCCCTTTGCCAGTCAGGGTGATTCCTAATGGTGAAAAACATGTCAGCATAAGTAACTTCATGTCACTTCTGCTCATGCCTAAGGAAAAGCATCAGATGTACCAAAGTGTTCTAGTCCAACGTCCCTGATGGGGACCACTCCACCCCCTCCTCAAGTTTATAAAGTGGCCACCACTGTGTGCATAACTTAATAAGCTCTCTTTTAGTTTCTGTATCCCTATGGTCCACCAGCTCTTTCCAATATGCCAAAACATATCCCAAAGGACTACCTTTAGGAACCTCTTTGCTTTCACTTGCCTCCATACTGAAGATTCTTTTTCTCTCAATGCCTTTTAACCTTATCCCAGCTTTGGAGCTTCACCTAGCAGTAACTTGGTACAAAGATCTTCCACTTATACACTTATCTGACTGTGAGAGTCCGTCTGAGCCTCTCGTCTGTTTCTGCCCAACGACCCTCGCCTGAGGCCTGCGCTGGCCAGGGATGGGAGGAACGCCAAGTGACTGTTCCGCAGGTGATGCCTACCAGGACTGGTTTCTCATGACAACTAGTCATGGGGCGCTGACTCAACAAAGCTCCCACAGATGGAAGAACAATGGACTGGTCAGTATGGGCTGCCCTGCGTGTGTTCATAACAACAAAGATGGTTTGGTGTGCCTTGAAGCGTCCTGTTTCCACCTGTTCCTCAGGGTAACGAGCTCCACATACAATAGTCCATAAATCTTCCCACCTTTTGGCCAGAAGCCACTCGCTTTGGGAAAGGACTATAAAAGTGACTTTCTCAGAGGAGACCCCCGAGATCTCCCCAGACGGCAACAGACACCTATTGGCTGCTCCACGAGGATTCGTCTGCCTGTCTTGGTAGCTGTAATCCCGACCCCCCCTTTTCTCTCTCTCTCTCTCTCTCTCTCTCTCTCTCTCTCTCTCTCTCTCTCTCTGTCCCACTATGGCATTTTGGTTGGCACTAAATAAAGTGCATTTCTGTAAAAGTAAACTGGTTTTGTCCTCTGCTGTGTCTTTTGCGCTCTGAGATCCATAAAAGAACCAGTCACGACTCCCGCTCGGGTTGGGCGGATCGTGACACATGGCCAGGCCATGTCCCGCTGCAGGAAAAGCCCCAGGCAGCCCCAGCACAGGGAAGAACACAAATACAGAGTACCAGGGTGGGACCTGTGCCAGGGAGAGCCTGAGACAGCAAAGGCACCTTGGCAACAGCAGCTGCTTCCAGGGCATGGCCAGAAGCCTCCCTTGGCAAGCTGGCCTGGTGGCCACCAGTGCAGAGCTGCTGCCTCAGGGGCATTTCTGGCTGGGCTCTGCAAAGCCATTTGTGCTCCAGGAACCTGACTGGGAAGCAATTGGCCCCAGCACCCTGGGGTCAAGATATTAATGTCAAAACTGTTCATCCCTGCAGAGACAGGACAGGGACAGAGGAAAGGGAAGAGCCAGGCCCAGGGACATGGCTGCAATGGTGATGGCTGTGAGGTCACTGCCACTGCAGCAGCCTGGCTGGCCCTCAGCAGACATTCTGGCCACAAGTGCTGTGAGGCCACCCAGCACGTGAGAGAGCCCACACAAGAGGAATTCCATCCTTGGGGAGGGCAGGGGTTTCACCATGTCAGCTTTCACAAAGCTCCTGCTCTTGGAGCATTCCTGGCATGGGGCATCCACTTCTCTGGAAAAGCACTTGCAGTTTTGTGCCACTCTCATTGTAAAATATTTCCTTCTTCTAACAAATGCACATTTACTCTGATTCAGTTTCAGGATATAGACCCTTGTTCTGTCACTGCAAGTTTTGGGAGAGAATAACACTCTACATTTCTTGGACTTTGACCACTATGTTTCCATTTACAAAGACCTTGGAGAGGACCCAAAAATCTCCCAAAACTGGGTTTGGAGGCCTCATCACATCAGCCTCAGGCAGAGGCTGAGGGTCCTGGGCTCAGTGGAGACTGACGACAGAACAGGAGTAGCCTGAGAGGGATTGAGGGGAGGGTCTACACATGGTGGAGCTTTTCTTCATTGTATAAAACAGCCTAAAAAAGAAATATTGGCATCTGCCCCGGGAAGAGCCCTGAGCAATGAGGGAGGGACAGGATCTGCCCTGCCAGGGGCTGGGGCTCGGGCCTTGGCCCTTTGCCTTCCTGAAACACATCCAGCTGTGCTCAGCACCAGAGACACCTTTCCCTGCTTTGTCCCCACCTGCCACCAGTGCCTCCAGTGTTCTGCTCTAACTGGGACCTGGGGACACCTTCTCAGTCCTGTTCCTCACTGGGATCTAGTTAAATATGAGAAACTTCAGTGCTTCAATCTCACTTGGAGCTCTTGAGAAGTTTTTTGAGCACACTCTCTCAGAGACTGAGTCTGATGCAAACAGCACCAAAGCCCCGAGATAGTGATTCAAGTCCTTGTGCTGTGCCTGTGCTGCTCAGCTGGGCCAGGCTCCAGCACAGAGGCAGCTCCTGGCAAGGGCAGCGCTGCAGAGAGACAGCTCTGCCCAGGAGCAGCTCCTGTGACAGCCCAGCAGGGCTGGGGCACTGCCAGGGCATGGCAGGGACACGAGCAGGGCACAGGCAGAGCTCACAGTGCTCAGCACTGGCAGGGGCTGTGTCATGTCCCAGAGGGGGCTGTGGCACAGCAGCACCTCTGTGGCTGTGTTATGGAGCCAGAGAGCAGCTGTGATGTCAGAAAGGGGCTGTGTGACAGCACAAGGTGGGTTGTGTGAGGTCACAGATTGGGCTGTGACATCACAGAACAGGCTGTGATATTGCTGAGTGGGCTGTGACAGCGCTGGACGGTTGTGTGACACCATAGAGGGGGCAGTGAGGTCACAGAGGAGACTGTGCCATCATAGAGGGTGGCTCTGTGATCTCAGACAGCAGGCTGTGACATTACAGAGCAGCTGTGATGTCCCAGAGAAGGCTGTGGCATCAGAGAGTGTGTTCTGCCATCACAGGGTAGCTATGTGACATCAGAGAGGGGCTGTGACATCCTGGAGCAGGATGTGACATCACAGAATGGCTGTGTGACATCCCAGGGCAGATTGTGTGACATCACAGCAATGACTGTGACTTCACAGATCACAGAGGCTGTGTGACATTACAGGGTGCTGTATGACATCACAGGGAGTGTATGACATCACAGGGCACTGTGACATCACAGGGTGCTGTATGACATCACAGGGAGTGTATGACATCACAGGGGCTGTGTGATGTCACAGGGCCGTGTGACATCACTGGGGGCTGTGTGACATCACAAGGATTGTGTGCCATCACAGGGCTGTGTGACATCATAGGGTGCTGTGTGACATCACAGGGTTGTGTGACATCATAGGGTGCTGTGTGACATCACAGGGTTGTATGACAGCACCATGATTTTGTGACATCATAGGGTGCTGTGTGACATCACAGGGGCTGTGTGACATCATAGGTTGTGTGACATCATAGGGTGCTGTGTGACATCACAGGGTTGTGTGACATCACAATGATTTTGTGACATCATAGGGTGCTGTGTGACATCACAGGGGCTGTGTGACATCATAGCGTGTTGTGTGACATCATAGGGTGTTGTGTGACATCACAGAGCTGTGTGACATCCCAGGGCTGTGTGAGGTCACTGGGGAGGTCACTCTGCCTTGTTCCCCCCTCACAGTCCAACGCTGCTCGTGCACAGTGGCGTCCCCTGTCCCCCCCAGGTCCCCCTGCCCCCGGTGCCGCAGCCTCCCCCAGAGGATGTTCCACGAGATCGACCCCAGAGCCTGACACGGGGACAGGGGCCGGGCCCTGGGGGTGGCACAGGGGGACAGGGACCCCCCAGCAGCATCCCCGTGTCCCAGGGCCAGAGCCTGGGCCAGGGCTCCTTCACCCTGTTATGAGCCAGGGGCCAGCCTCCGGCCCCGCCATTGGCGCTGCTCTTTCCTGCCAGCCAATGGCAGCCCGAGTATTCAGAGGCGTCACCGGTCGCCGGGCAGATCCCGGCATTGCCGCCGCTGCGGAACGCAAAAGCCACTGCGTCAGAGGGAGCGCGGGGGGAGGGCACGGGGCACTTCCCGGGAATTCCCCTGGATCCCCTCCGGGATCCCCCGGGATCCTCCTCGGCCGCGCACTGCGGGACGGAGGCTGCTCAGGGGCGGGGCCGGGGCTGGGGGCGGGGCCACAGCCGAGCAGCGCCAAGGCTCCAGCGCTGGGGATGGGGCGCTCCTGGGGGCCCCGGGGGGCGGCCAGAGCTGAGGGGGACCCCCGGCCCCGGGATTCTTTGATCGCTCATTCCGGAGCACGGAGGGGTCCCCACACCCCCATTCCCGGGCACCTTGATCCCCCCGAACCCCCATTCCCGGCCATGCGTCCCCCCCTGCACTCCCTTATCCAGCACCAGTAACCCCGGCACTCCTTTCCCGGCCATCCCGCCTCTCCCAGCCCTCTTCTTCCAAGGAGAGTCCCCTTCTCCTTGACCCAGAGACCCCCTGCACCCCTATTCCTGCCTTTCCCAGCACCCAGCCCCTCCTTCCCTCAGCACTGAGGACACCCTTGACCCCTATTCCCGGCCATCCCGGCTTTCCCCACCCCGTGCTGCAGGTGGGGACACCGGGGACCCTTGGAGCTCCCTTTGCTGCATCCAGGGAACCCCTGCTGCAGGTGATTTCTGCCTGTGCCCTCCTGTCGGGAATTGAGAACCCCCCATAAAGCAACCTAAAATTTCACCCAATTCCCAAAGAATAGCAACATTCTAGGTGTAAGGAATAAGAATCCTCCAGTTCCCAACCCAAATTCTCTTGAAATAATGGCATTCCAGGCATCAGAAATTTCATATATTCCATATGCCCTCCCAAGTGCCCATGGAATAAAAGCGTATCAGGCAGGGGGAAAGTAGAATCATCTAGTTCCCCTCCCAAATTCCCATAGAATTATATCTGCCATGACACTGGAAATTTAGAATTTGCCAGTTCCCCATCCAAATTCCCAGAGAGTAACAGAATTCTGAGTCAGGGATTTGGAATCCTCCAGTTCCTTACCCAAACTGCGACTGGAATAATGGCGTTCTGGGTATCAAGGAATTTGGAATCTTCCAGCTCCGCAGCCAAATTCCCGTGGAGTAACAGCATTCCAGACATCAGGAATTGAGAGGATTTCAGTTGCCCTCCCAAATTCCCATGGAATAATGGCATGCTGGGTGTCAGGAATTTAGCACTCCGTATGCTTTACCTAATTCCCCCCGAATTCCCATCAAATAAAAGCATTCAAGATTTCAGGAATTTTCAGTCCTCCAAATTCCACTCCCAAATTCCCATGGAATAATGTTATTCTGTGTGTTGGGAATTTTGAACCCTCCAGTTTCCCTCCCATGGAAAAATGGGATTCTAGGCATCATGAAATTTGAATTCTCCATGTGCCTTCCGAAATTCTCATGGAATAACAGCAGTCCAGGCATTGACATTTTGGACCACTCCGGACCCCCTCCCCCACTCTCTAATTCCCATGGATTTGCAGTATCCTGGGCATTAGGAATTTAGAATTCTTCAGATGCCCTCCCAATTTCCCATGAAATAATAGCACGCCAGGTGTTAGGAATTTAGAATCCCCCATCACGTTCTCTAATTCCAGTCATATTCCCATGAAATAATGGCATTCTGGGTGTCAGGAATTGAGAATCACCCCTACGGCCTCCAAATTCCCACTAGTATCCCAAAGAATAAAAGCATTCCAGGTGTCAGGAATTGAGAATCCCCCAGTTCTACTCCCAGACTCCCGTAGAATTACAGCATTCCCGGTTTTCAGAATTTTAATTCCCATGGATTAACAGAAATCCTGGCAGATAGAACTCTGAATCTTCTAGCTTCCCTCCCAGATTCCCTCTCAAATAGTGGAATTACAGCATTCCTGGCTTCAGGAATTTGAAAACCTGCAGCTCCCCACACAAATTCCCAGAGAACAATTGCATTCCAGGTATGGAGAATATGGAATCCTCCAGTTCCCCTTCTAAATTCCCAGGGAATATCAGAATTCTGGGTGTCAGGGATTTGGAATCCTCCAGCTCTGCACCCAAATCTGGGTGTTGGGAAATTAGAATTCCCCAGTCTTCTCAAATTCCAAACATATTCCCATGGCATAATGATATTCCAGGCATCAGGAATTGAGAATCATCCAATTCAACTCCCATACTCCCATGGAATAACACCATTCTGTTTGTCGGGAATTTAGAATCCCCCATAAAGCATCCCAAAATCCCACTCAATTCCCAAGGAAGAGCAACATTGCAGCCGTCAGGAATTGAGAACCCTCCAGCTCCCTTCCCAAATTCCCACAAACACCAGGAATTACAGCATCCTAGGCATTGGGTATTTAGAACCCTCCAGCGCTGCACCCAAACCCCCATGGAAGAACAGCATTCCGGCTCTGAGGAATTGAGAATCCTCCAGTTGCAGTCCCAATATCCCATTGAATAATGGCATTTCCGGGTGTCGGGAATGTAGAATCGCTGTAGGCCCTCCAAGTTCCCAACAGAATCCTTAAAAATAACAGCATTCCAGGTGTCAGGAATTGAGAAACCTCCAGTTCCACTCCCAGACTCCAGTGGAATTACAGAATTCTGGGCCTTGGAAAATTTGAATCCTCTAGTTCCACTTCCAAATTCCCATGGAAAAGGCAGATTCCAGGCATCATGAACTTCGGACTGTCCATGTTCCATCCCAAATTTCCATGAGATAACAGGAGTTTGGACATTGGAAGTTTTGACATCTCCCGTTCCCCTCCCAGTTCTCATGGAATTGCAGCCTCCTGGCCCTTAGGAATCGAGAATTCTCCAGATGCCCTCCCAATTTTCCATGCATAAATGGCACGCGGGTGTCAGGAAATAAGAATGCCCCATAGCCTGCTCAAATTCCGATCGTATTCCCATAGAATAACTAGTTCCCTGGTTTTAGGGATTGAGCATCATCTTGTTCTACTCCCCTACTCCCACGGAAAAAATGGCATTCCGGGAGTCAGGAGTTTAGAATCCCCGATAAGGCTTCCCAAACTTCCACCCAATTCCCAAGGAATAGCAACATTCCAGGTGTCAGGAATTGAGAATCCTCCAGTCCCCCTCCCAAATTCCCACAAAAATCATGGAATTACAGGATTCTGGACACTGAGAATTTTGAATCCTCCAACACTGCAGCCAATTTCCCATGGAATCACGGCTTTCCAGGTATCAGGAACTTAGAATGCCCCAGCTCCCTTCCCAAATTCCCACCGGAACCCCAAAGAATAACAGCATTCCAGGTGTCAGGAATCCTTCAGTTCCACTCCCAAATTCCCACAGAATTATGGCATTCCTGATTATGGGAATTTTGAACCATCCAGTTCCCCTCACATATTCTCATGGAAGAACGGCGATTTGGGCATCGAGAATTTGGAATCCTCCTGCTTCCCTCTCAGATTCCCATTGAAAATACTGAATTACAGCATTCCCGGTGTCAGGAATTTAGATTCCTCCAGATCCTCAGAAGACATCCCATGGAATGACGGTCTTCCAGGCATGGGGTATTCAGAATTCCCCTCTTTCCCTACAAATTCCCATGGATATCCGGCATCCTGGGCATTAGGAATTTAGAATTCTCCAGCTCCCCACCCAAATTCCCAGGGAAAAACACAATTCTGGGAGTCAGAAATTTGGAACCCTCCAGGACGGCACCCAAACCCCCATGGAAAAAGAGCATTCTGGGGTCGAGAATTGAGAATCCTCCAGTTGCACTTTCAATATCGCATGGAATAATGGCATTCCGGGAGTCGGGAATGTAAGATCCCTCCTACACCCTCCAAATTCCCACCCAAAACCCCAAAGAATAACAGAACTCGAAGTGTCAGGAATTCAGATTCCTTAAGGTCCACTCCCATACTCCCCTGCAATTATGGCATTCCCAGGGTTGGGAATTTTGAAAGCTCCACTTCTCTCAAATTCCCATGGAATAACAGCAATCCTGGCAGTGAGAATTTTGAATCCTCCTGCTTCCCTCTCAGATTCACAGCAAAACTATGGAATTACAGCATTCATAGTGCCATGAATTTGGAATCCTGCTGCTCCCCACAAAATTTTCCGGAGAATAATGGCACTCCAGGTATGGAGAATTTGGAATCCTCCAGTTCCCCTTCCAAATTCCTCGGGAATAACAGAAGTCAGGCGTCAGGTATTTAGAATCCTCCAGTTCCCCACCCAAATTACAGTTGGAACTATGACATTCTGGGAATCTGGAATTTGGAACCTTCCAGCTCCGCAACCAAATCCCCGTGGAGTAACAGCATTCCAGACATCAGTAATTGAGAGGATTTCAGTTGCCCTCCCAAATTCCCATGGAATAATGGCATGCTGGATGTCAGGAATTTAGAATTGTCCTTGCACCCTACTAAATTCCCACCAAATTCCTATAGAATAATAGCATTCCAGGTGTCAGGAATTTCTAATCCTCCAGCTTTCCCCCCCCCCCCAAATTCCCATGGAATAATGGTATTCTGTGTGTTGGGACTTTTGGGGCCTCCAGTTGCCCTCCCATGGAATAATGCATGGAATATGCCATGGAATAATTGCATTCCCGGTGTTGGGAATTTAGACTCTCCCATAAGCCGTGCCAAATTACTAAAAAAATTTCCAAGGAATAATGGCATTCCAAGTGTAAGGAATTGAGATTCCTATACCTCCTCCCAAAAACTTCCCACTAAACCCATGAAATTACAGCAATCTGGGCCTTCAGAATTTTGAACCCTCCAGTCCCCCCCCACCCCCTTCCCCCAAATTCCCTTAGAAAAGTGGAGTCCAGGCATCATGAATTCCGAATTGTCCATTTGCCATCCGGAATTCCCATGGAATAATGGCAGTCCGGGCATCAATAGTTTGGAAAACTCTGCTTTCCCCCACAAACTCCCATGGAATTGCACCATCCCAGGCATTAGGAATTTAAAATTCTCTAGATGCCCTCCCAAAATTCCCATGGAATAATGATATTCTGCGTGTAGGGAATCTTCAATCCTCCAGTTCCCCTCCCATACTCCCCTGAAATAACGGCATTCCGGGTGACAGGAATTTAGAATCCCCTATAAGGTGCCAGAAAATCCTACAAAAATTCCCAAGGAATAACTGCATGCCATGTGGCGGGAATTATCAGTCCTCCACCTCCCCTACCAAACTCCCACCAGAACAATTAAATTACAGAATTCCAGGAATTGGGTATTTGAAATCCTTCAGTTCCTCTCCCAAATTCCCAAGGAAAACAGCGATTCCAGGAGTCAGGAATTTCGAGTCATCCATGTGCCCTCCCAAATTCCAACAGAATAACGGTAGTCCGGCCATGGGGAATTTGAAATCCTCCAGTTCCCCTCACAACTTTCCATGGAATTGTGGCATCCCAGGCAATAGGAATTTAGAATTCTCCCGATCTACTTCCAAATTCCCAGGGAATAACAGAATTCTGGGCATTGAAACTTTGGAATCCTCCAGTTCTACTCCCAATATCCCATGGAATAATGGCACTTTGGGTATCAGGAATTTAGAATCCCCCATAAGCTGTTCCAAAATCCCACAAAATTCCCAAGCAATAATGACATTCCAGGTGTAAAGAATTGAGATTCCTCCACCTGCCCTCCCAGATTCCCACCAAAACCATGGAACTACAGCACTCTGGGCATTGGGAATTTTGATCCCTCCAGTTACCCTCTTAAATTCCCATGGAAAAGTGGGATTCCAGGCATCATGAATTTCAAACCATCTGTATGCCCTCCCAAATTCTCATGGAATAGATGCAGTCCTGGCACTGATAGTTTGGACTCCTCCAGTTCCCCCCCCCCCCCCCCCCCCCCCCCCAAAATTCCCATGGAATTGCAGCATTAGGAATTAGCGGAATTAGCATTAGGAATTTAGAATTCTCCAGATGTCCTCCCAATTTCCCATGGAATAATGGCACTCCAGGTGTCAGGAATTTAGAATCCCCCATAGCCTTCTCTAATTCCAGCCATATTCCCATGGAATATCTACATTCCAGCTGTCGGGAACTGAAAATCCTGCAGTTCTGCTCCCATACTCCCATGGAATAATGACATTCCAGGTGTCAGGAATTTAGAATCCCCCATAAGGCTTCCCAAACTTCCACCCAATTCCCAAGCAATAGCAACATTCCAAATGTCAGGAATTCAGAATCCTCCAGACCCCTTTTTGCAATTGCCATGGAATTGCAGCATACCAGGCATTGCGAATTTATAATTCTCCGCTTCCCCTTCCCAGTTCCCAGGGAATAACAGAATTATGGGTGTCAGATACTTGGAATCTGTCAGCTCTGCACCCAATTCCTCATGGAATAAGAGCACTCCAGGTGTCCGGTATTGACAATCCTCCATTTCCCATCCCAATTTTTCATGGAATAATGACATTCTAGGTGTCAGGAATTTAGAATCCACCATATGTCCTCCCAAATTCACACCAAATTCCCATGGAATAACAGCATTGCAGTTGTCAGGAATTGAGAATCCACCAGTTCCCCTCCCAAATTACCATGGAATAACTGCATTCCAGGTGCTAGGAATTGAGAATCCTCTTGTTCTCCTCCCAAATTCCCATGGAATAATGATGTTCTGAGAGTTGGGAATCTTGAATTTACCAGTTGAGAACTGTTAGGAATTGAGAATCCTCCAGTTCCCCTCTCATACTTCCACAGAATAATGGCATTCCGGGAATCAGAAATTCCGAATCTCTCATAAGGCTTCCTAAACTTCCACCCAATTCCCAAGCAATAGCAACATTCCAGATGTCAGGAATTGAGAATCCTCCAGTCCCCCTCCCAAATTCCCACAAAGACCATGGAATTATAGGATTTTGGACACTGGGAATTTTGAATCCTCCATTTTTCCACCCAAATTCCCATGTAATAACAGCATTCCAGACGTCCGAAATTTCGTATTGTCTGTATGCTCTACCAAATTACCATGGAATAACAGCCTCACAGGCATGGGGAATTTAGAATTCTTCAGTAAGTAACTTCAGGAAGTAACAGAATTCTGTGTGTCAGGAATTTGGAGTCCTCCAGATGCCCTCCCCATTTCCCATGGAATAATGTCATTCCGGATGTCAGGAGTTTAGAATCCCTCATTCACCTGTCACAAACTCCTATCATAATTTGATGGAACAACAGCATTCCAGTTCTCAGGAATTTAGAATAATCCACTTCCCCACCCAAATCCCCATGGAATTACAGCATTCCCAGTTTTGGGTATTTTGAGCCCTCCAGTTCCCCTCATAAATTCCACTGAGTAACTGCATTCCAGGCATTGTGAATTTATAGTCCTTCTGCATCCCTCCCAAATTTCCTGCCTTCTTCCCAGATTCCCACTAAGTCTTTGAAATTATAGCATTCCTAACATTGGGAATTTAGAATCCTCCAGGTCTCCTCCCAAATTTCCACTGAAACCATGGAATTAACCACATGCCAAATCAATTTGAAGTTGGAATCCTCCAGTTCCCCTGCCAATTCCCATGGAATAACCACACTTCAAATTCTGGGAATTTCGAGTACTCCATTTCCTCTCCCAAATTCCCACCTAAACCCTGGAATAAAGGCATTCCAGGCATTAAGAATTTGGAATCCTCCAGGTTGCCTCCCAAATCCCCATAGCATAGCAGCATTCTATGCACTGGGATTTTCAAATCTTCTATATGCCCTCTTAAATTCCCACCAAAACCTTGGAATTACAGCAATCAGGGGGTAGGAAACTAAGAATCCTCCAATTCCCCTCCCTAATTCCCATGGAATCCTCCAGTTCCTGTCCCATACTCCCATGGAATAATGGCATTCGGGGTGTAAGGAATTTAAAATCCCCATATGCCCTACCAAATTCCCACCAAATTCTCATGGAATAACCACATTTGAGATGTCAGGAATTTCTAATCCTCCAGTTCCCATCTCAAAATCCCATGGAATAATGATATTCTGAGTGTTGGGAATCTTGAATCCCCCAGTTCCCATCATATACTCTCATGAAATCATGGCATTCCAGGTGTAAGGAATTTAGAATACCACCTAAGTCGTCCCAAAATCCTACAAATTTCCCAAGGAATAAGAGCATTCCAGGTGTCAGGAATTGAGATTTCTCCAGGTCCTCTCCCAAATTCCCACCAAAACCATGGAATTACAGCATTCTTGGTAATGGGAATTTGGAATCCTGCAGTTCCCCTCTCAATTTTCCATGGCCTTGTGGGAATGGAATAGCATGAAAACAATTACCAGGGAACTGGACTGGCCAGTGTACCATGGGATACCTTCTCCCTCAGTTACAGGTTACAAACCAAACGAATGAATTGACAGGTAATCTTCAAGGACTATGGAAGCACAGGCTCACTAAGGCAACACCCAATAACCCACTAGTCTGATACAGCACCAGGCTTCACAGATTGTTAGGCCGTTGCTCCCAAATTTAGGAATTGCACAGCTGCAACATGCCATTTCAAGCATCTCAGCCAAAATAGAATTGACTGCTAATTCAACAGCGGGTGCTTTAAGAAGACTACAAACTGAAACAAACTCAGTAAAAGAAGCAGTCTTTCAAAACCACATGGTGTTAGATATGGGAACAGTCAAATGGGAGGAGTTTGTATTCTAATTTATACCAGTTGTTGCACTTATATAGATCAGTCAGGGCAAAAGCTAACCACTGGCTATTTGGGCAGACAATCCTATAGAGCATGCCCAGGAAGCAGGGGTGGAAAGTTCAAACCCAAGGAAGACTCATGAGCCTTCATCCAAAACGACCAGGAGGAGGCTGACAATCACCTCGTGCAGAAACCATGCACGTGTTCAAGGGCTCACATAGTCATGTCATTACAAAATATGTTGCAATATGAAAGATAGCAAAAAATAATTTGCACATTAACTAAAAAACATATACAGGCTAGTACGGTGCAAAGAATGGACAGGTGCTTTTGTTTTGGAGCAATGCCCGTCACTCCAGGTATCAAATAAGCAAATAACTGCCCCATAGGCCTTATATTATAGAGTACTACTGGTTTCTTGCCTAGTTTTCAGGCATCAGAATGCTGTGGATTTCAGCATCATCCTGCTGAGGAAAGAATTTGGTCCAAGCCTGCATCCCAGTTTCAGACTGTACAGGAACACTGTGGACTTCTTTCCACTCAACCTGGAACTGTGCAACAGAACAGAAGTTCAGCCATTACAGCCCTGCATGGGAGAGACTTTAATTCATCTGGGAAGTGTTTCCTAAGGCCTTGTGTGCAATCCTTGCTTGGGATCTATAGTCAGAATTTGTATCCCAGGAACAATGGAATTAATTTGGCTATTCCAACATGTGTTTGCTAATGTTTGTCTTTGGAAATGGCGACAGTGCCTCTGTACAATCTAGTTGTACTGGGAAACTAAGCTGCTGATTGTGTGCTGGTGCTCCTGCCAATCCCTCCCATAAAAGAAATTATTTCAGGACTAAGAGCTTCTGCCTTCTGACAGATACCAAGAGTTGCCAGCAGTTGCTCCAGGTGCTCCAGCTAACAGCCCCTGTAGGAAGGAGCACAGCCCCCAGTGCACATGGGCTTTGGCTCCCTCTGGCACAGAAGCCCCCGGGGCACAGGTCTCTGGGGCAGGAGTGGGGCACCAGCGCTGCCAGGGCTCGGGGGATGGCAGGTCTGTTTGGGCAAGGACTCTGCCACAGCCGCTGATTTCAGTGCTCGCAGGGCCCAGGGGTCAGAGCAGCATCCGTGCCCTGGCCCACACGATCCTTGCCTGTGTCACAGTCATGGATTTAGGATGATCACCAGCCGGGACGTGTCCCAAGGAGGCCGAGCCAGCTTCTGTGCAAGGCCCCGTGCCCTTCCCGCTGTGGCTGCGTCGGAGCCCTGGGGGCTCCTTCTGTTGCCCTGAGCCCACAGAGCAGGGCAGCGATTGCTGATGGTTTGAGCCATTCCTAAAGATCCTATCGGGCTGTCTTAGACACTTGGGGTGAGGGATTCCTTCCAACCTGGGCCACTTTGGGTGGGCTGGGGGCAGGCCAGGGCCAGTGGCAGCATGTGCAAGGGCCGTTATTGAAACGGTTCAGCATGGTCACCATGGCATGGAACAGGACCGTTGGTGAGGTGTGGTGATATAAGAGCCAACCGTGACACGGCCACGGCACAGTGCTTGGAGCACACGACAGGACAGGACGGGACAGAGCGGTGCCGTGAGGAGCCCCTGCACAGCGCACTCGTTCCTGTCGGACCCGGAGCTTCTCTGAGTGTCACTGACTGTTTGTCTCACAGCTTTCCCAAGGCATTTCTCTTCCAGGTGCCCTCGAGGCCAGACTCTGGCATGGCAGGCAGATTTCCCAACATCTTCGAAGTGTTTAGCAGAATAAAAAGGAGAGGCTCTAGAGTTCATCCAGCCCAACAGCCTGAAGAGCCGGAGCCATTTCAGCCAATGCAGGATGGTGAGTGGAGCAGCTGGGTAAAAGGGCTGAAGGCTGCTGCAACCTTGACCCCTCCCATCCCATCACTTTGGGACATGCCCAGGGAAAAGACAGAAGAGGGGCTGGGCAGACACCCCGCAGTGCCCATGCTCCATCCCCTGGAGAATCCTGGGGCTGTCCCTGCCTGGGGAGCGCAGGGCGGGGCCCTGTTCTCCGGCCTCTCCCGCAGCCCCTCAGCTCTGGCTGTGCTCTTTGCCAGGTGCAGCCATGGACCGCACACACGAGCAGGACCCCACCGGTGTCCTCTTCCACAGAACAGCACAGGTACCTGCAGCCATCCCCACCTGGGCTGGGCCTGCTGTCACTGCTCAGCCCAGCACAGCGCTTGGAGCACCCCATGGAACAGCCCTCTTTTCCTGCCCTTTGTTCTCCTGCCGCACTTCCAAATTTATCAAATACTTTTGACAGGAAGTGACCAGCACCATGGGCACTGGGTCCATAGAAAAGTGTGAGGACTACACCACCAACACAAGTGCTGCCCTGCTTGACAAGCTTGTAGAAGCAGGTTTGGCCAATCCCAAGCAAGTAAGCAGCCTGTGGCCAGGGTTTGATCCCCCTAAGAATTGGTTGGCCTCACAATTCACTGGGGCCTGCTGGTCCCTGTCAGACTTTGAGGACACCACAGTGTGGTGGGAAGGGAAGTACTTCTCTGGGGAAGCTGGGGACATTACTGCCTCTGGCAGCTTTCCAAGTCTTCCCATGCCTTTTCAGGTGCCTGCCATGGTGAGATACATCCACCAGTGGCTCATGGCCAATGAGACTGATGAGCACAGGGTGGAGAGATCCCTGCTGGATGTCACCGAGGCACAGCCCACTGATGTGGTGATGACTCTCCTGCGTGTGGCCCCATCATGTGACAGGTATAGGGCCCACCTGCCCAGAGGGCTCAGGGCTCACCAGCCCATCACCCTGCACAGCCTGTTCTAGCTCAGTCTGAACAACAGAGAGTTCCAGGGCCATCTGGCTGCTCCCTTTCCCAGCCCTGTCTTGTCAGCACCCACCCCATGCTCCTTCCCTGCCCCTCAGGAGCCTGTCCCCACAGGGCTAAACTGCCTGGGTGCTGCTGGTGCGGGGCAATGGGCAGAGGCAGAGTTGGCAGCCAGCTCAGGTCCCTGCTGCTGCCAGGCCACGGTGCTGTGTCTCAGACTGCCCTGAGACAGAGTTCTGACCCTACAGAGCTGCTATGGCTATGTGGAAGACAATCTTGTGCTCGCCCAGGACTGCAAAGCCAGCGAGGTTGAGACTCCTGGATGTGCTGGGGAGCTGGCCAGAGCACAGCACGTGCACCTCCGATGGGGACACAACAAGAGTCTTTTCCCTGGCTGTGAGTTTCTGGAACTGGCCTTTGCTCACCCCAAGGCCGCCCCTCCTGCAGCTCTCCACCCTCCTTCCCCCACTGAATCTCCCAGCCTCAGGTGCTGAGCTGAATCCTGGCCTAGGGGCAGCTTCAGGGGCACCAGGCCCGGTGCTCCCCCTGCGTCTCCCCTGGTCTCTCCCTGCCACGCTTGGGCCCTGCCACACGGATACCTCGGCACTGAGCGCTGTCTCGGGGTGTTTGTCCTTTGCAGGCAACTGTGGTGATGTGGAAGATCCTCCAGGAGCCCTGCATCCCACACATAATGACACTGTATTTCACTCGCCTATTTGTCCACCTGCTCTTCCAAGCGTACTTCAGCACATTGGATACACCAGAGGAGGTTGATAAATTGTGGAAAACGTGCCAGAAAGAACACGGCTTTGCTGCCAGCTCCAACAGGTTTTCCATCCCAGTCCTTCTGTCCCTGCCATGTCCCCAGGGCAGGAGCCAGTGCTCCCAGCGTGACCTGAGCTTTGCTCTGCACACAGGTTTGCACTGGAGACCCTGAAGTCCCTGCTCTGCCGAATGCAGTGTGAGGATGTGGTGACGGCAATGGAGCGCAAGTGTGGCTGGGACACGCTGCTGTCTGCTGACTCCCAGCACTATGCCGTGGGTGTGCTGGTCAGGTGAGACCCCACCCTCTCCACTCTTTGTGCTCTGTGTCCGGAGTGCCCTACACAGTACCCGTGCTCATGGGCCAGAGGGCCTTGTCACCGAGGCACAGCCAAACAGACTGGAAAAGACTGGGAAAGAAGGGTGCCCAAAAGGAGCTGCCTCCAAAATAGCTCAGGTCCCCTTGCAGCAGGATGGTGGGGAAAGACCAGACCTCTGGGAATCAGTCCTGGGAGAGGTTTGTCCCCCTGACTCAGACCTTGCTTTCTTTTTCCTCCTTTCAGAGCAATGCGCTCCTCATCTACACCCTTGTCTTCTGGGATTGCATTGCACCTGCTCAGCCTGCTCAACATGGAGAGGCCATGCTGGGATTTTGCTGCCCTGGCATTCATTGTGGAGGTGAGCCTGATGGCCAGCGCTGTCTCCCTGAGCTGCCTCCCAGCTCTCTGGCCTCTCATAGCCACACCTGCCTGGGACGGTGCCTGTGCCCTGTCCTGCTGTCTGGGCCCAGCCCTGTGCGGTTCTGGGCTCCTGCCGGCCAGGTCCCTGTCACTGCCCTGTGCCTTTCAGGTCATGGAGTGCTTGGATGTGTCCAAATATGGGGCCAGTCTCCTGGAGATCATCTCAAAGAACCTGCAGAGCGAGTGCAGGGAGAGGCGTCACCTGGCGCTCAGATGCCTCATGTTGCTTGGCCCCATGAATCCCCCCATGGTGAGAAGGGAGCAGCTGCTGAAGCCCTGCCAGCAGCATGAGCCTGGGGCATGCAGTCGCTTGCGCATGGCTGGGCTTTGGGTGCTGGGGCAGCTGATCCCAGCTCTCCTGCCTCCTGGGTCAGCTGCCCGCGTTGTTTGGGACAGGCCTTTGGCCTCTAGGCCCTGTGGCAGCAGAGTGGCCTTTCACACAGTTGTCTTCCAAACAGGCAAAAAAATTGTGGAACCTGACTGACAATCTTGTGGACATCCTGCAGGAAAACAATAGCTTCACTGTCAGGATGACCATCGTTGTACTCCGATATTTGTTCCTCCACAATGGTGCCCCTGTACGCAGCCCCATCGCCCTGCGGCTGGCTGAGGCGCTCCTGCCACTCTTTGACCACGTAAGGCTCTGTGCCCCAGGCCACGGCCACCGACTGCAGCCTGGACACTTTGTGACCCGTGAATTTCAACGTTGGTGCCCATGCGGGCCTGAAGGAACCAGTGCTTAGGACTTTTTTCCTTCCTTTCCTACAGCATGATAGACAGGTGAAGCTGGGATCAATTGCTCTGTTTGAAGAGATGATAGGTTTACTAACGAAAAAGGACAGAAAAGCTCTTAAGACACCTGTGTGGCAGAGCGTGCTCCCACTCTTCATCTACTGCCACGATAAGAATCCGGATGTGGCAGAGGTGAGGACTCGTGGGCTGCCCGTGTCCCCGGGGGGGGTTTGGCTGCCTCCTGCCCTGGTGTCTGGTGGGCTGCAGCCTCCTCCAGGCCTTGGCACAGGGACACGGCTCCTGTGCCCTGAATTGCGGGGACATCTCTGCATCTCTGCTGCTCTCCAGGTGTCTCGAACAGCGCTGCTTTGTGTGACCAAGTTCCTCAGGAGGAGGGATCTCATGCAGCTCGTGAATACAGCGCAGCTGTGGAAGTTGGCCGAGTGCCTGGTAAGGATGGCCTGGAAGCGCCAGGCTCAGGCTGGAGAAGCCCCCTGAGCGCGGCGCTCACTGTGTGCAGCTGCAGCTGTGGCCCTGCCCAGCGCTGCCCGCAGGGGCCGCACGGGCCCGAGCCGGGTGCCGATGGAGCCCCGGCCCAGCGGGGCTGCGGGGCGGGCCGGCACCGCGGCTCCCCGGGCAGCAGCCGGCCCTGTGCCCCTGCAGAGCCCGGCCGGCGGCTGCTGGCCGCGCCTCAGGGCTGTGCGGGCAGGGGAGGCCGGGGCCGGGCGCGGGCAGCGCCTGCCAAAGGGCCGGAGCCCGCCCTGACCCTTCGCTCCCGCCGCTCTCCGCAGCTGGCAGAGGACAGGAGCCGAGCGGCCCAGCACCTGCGCCAGGCCCTGCCCTACCTGCAGAGCCCACAGGAGCCCCTGCGAGCGGCGGCGTTCCGGTTTACGGGTGAGCCCGGGCTCCCTCCCCGCCCCGCCGCAGCTCGGCCCCAGCCCCGCCTGCTGCCCCGGCAGCTTCTGCCACCCGGGCCCGGCGCCGCGGAGCCCCGGCTGCTCTCGCGGGCTGCTGCTGCCCCTCCCGCAGCCGTGCCCTGGGGCGGCAGGGTGCGGCAAGGGCCCGGGCTGAGTCCTGCCCGGCGCTACGAGGGCCAGTGGCCACGGGACTGGCAGTGCCGCATGGCAGGGAAGCTGTGCCGCTGGGCAGAGCCGTGACAGGGTCTGGTTCCAGGGATGGCCAGGGAACTCATGAGGGAGAAGAAGGAAGAGCTGCAGGTGCTCGATGAGGGTGAGTGAGGGCAGTGGGCTGTCAGTGGGGCTGGCAGGAGGAGCTTGCAGTTCCCTGTCCCTGTCTGCGGAGGGGTTTGCTTCTTGTGTGAACGAGGGCTGGCGTGGGCAGAGCTCACAGAGATTTCCGGGATGCGGGCGGGGGGTTCGTGGCCAGCCAACTTGATCCCGTGGTCCCCTCTTGGCCATGCCAATAGCTGGAGGAATGCCCCCTGACAGGAAGATCTCCTCGGATTCCCACAGTTTTGGGCTTTGACCGTGGCTCTGTTCCTCTCTCTTCCAGCCCTTCAAGCGCTGAGTAAAGACAACAGCCCTTCCCATGCAAGCCCAGTAACTCAACTTGCACTCAGGCAAAGAGCTGCAGAACTACGTTCACCTGATGGCTCAGACAAAGCAGCGTCCCTTTAACACCTCCACGTGCCACAGAAGAGGAGACCACCTGGAGACCAGAGACCAGCTGGAGCTCCAGGCAGAGCTGATGATTGTCACAGCTCTTGTGGCTTCAGCCCTCTCCCTGCTTGTAGACAGCTCACTCCCTCCAGCCTTCAGAACTGTCTCATCCCTTTTTTTCATTTCCATCCGTTTGCTTTGCCTTTCATTAGTAAACAGTTTGGCTTCTTCACTTTGCCTGCATCTCTGTGGACATGAAGCAGCACAAATCCAGAGCCCTGGGACTCACAGGCCCATCCTGCCGTTCTCTTCTGTGCCGTGTTTTGTGCAGAGACACAGAGGAACGAGGGCAGATTAGGCTGGAAGGGTCTCTGTGCTGAAGCTCCAGTTCCACAACACTGTGAAATTCAAGGTCTTGCTGAGCACCCTGAAGCCCCTGGATTTTAGAAGAGCCACCCTGAGTATGCTCTGAACCCAGCTGGGAGGGATTCCATGGCAAGCACTCATGGAGGGCAAAGGAGCTTGGAATGCTGGAAGGTTTCAAGAATAGCTTCCTGAAAGCACAGCAATGCTCTATCTCTGCACAGGGTCAGGAAGAGGGCAGAACCAGAGAGCATCAGGGCTTCACAGGGAGCTTTGGGTGTTCCAGAGAGCAAATGAAGCAGCAGCACAGTGTCCAGAGAGTCGGACGCGTGACCGTGCCAGTGTCCGGAGCGCTGCCGGGGCAGTGCAGGGATCCTGGTGCGGTATGGTCCACAAGTGAGGAATGGCAGCTGCCTCAGACCCAGTCAGAAA